>NW_004797421.1:739792-780837 GCF_000002075.1 Aplysia californica
CACTTACACACACACACACACACACACACACACACACACACACACACACATACAAACACACCAACACACATACACACAGCATGCACATAGACCGCCCGGTGGCCTCGGAGTCCGCTTTGAGAGATTTAAGGGAAGGTTAATTAATCTTTTAAAAGCACTAAAACACAATAAAAACGGATTTTTAAAGTCAATCCAGGTGTAAAACTGAAAGATCAACAGACGATAACAGCTAGCAGCTAGGGCACGCCCGTCAGCTGTTTAGGTAAACAAGCTTGAAAGTGAGCCAGAAGATACCGTTTTTACTCCGTTTTACCAATCAAAGTTGTTTACATTTCTAACAAATCATGCTCGAAAAGGGGTCAAAATCCAAAAATAGTTGCGAATGAAGAACTTTGAAGCAAAAATTCTCTACTATACACGATCTTTGGTTGAAGCAAAGGTGGCCATGAGGTATTGGTTCTAAAAATAATATCACACCTACACTCTTGCAAGGTCCAGAGTCCTTTATCCCGTCACCCAAGCTCACAACAAACCACTCACATCTCTAAAATAAATCAAAATAAAATACTTATAGATAGTCGATTATAGTTGTTTATTTTTATCTTAAATGAAGTAGTGAAATGTGAAAATGGTATGGGTTTAACGCCTCTATCAACACTACTAGGTTATTAAATGAAGTAGAAGACATCAAACTTTCAATAGATCAAAAAAACAACAATTTCATGGAAAGTCACTTTTTTGTCTTTCAACTTATTTCAAGCCTCGTAGCTCATAATAGATCAGTGCATCTTACGACTGATATTGAGCGGGGCAGACAGATTACGAGCAACCAATAGTTCAGCGGGGATTGAATTGGTGTGTTCCAAAGTCTCCCTTACTTAATCGAAATAATTAACAAAGTTGATATCAAAAGTCCTCCTCGAATTTCAATCCACAAATCATACACAAACAATGGACATCGCTTTTCACGAGGGAATCTAGGCCTATAATAGTCTTTTCTGGCACAGACAGTCCAAGTTCAGTGTCGAGCGAGTCCACACCCAAGCCAAGTGAGACGTAAATCTGAGAAGAGAGATCCCAACACATTTCTCACTACTGAAACTGAAACTGAAACTAGTGAAACGGAAACAAAAAGGTAATTGATTCTGTGACAGCGAGCGATGACGACGACGAAAGATTTTTAAACTTTGAACTCTTTATGATGTCTTTTCTTTTATGAGCCATGACCGTTATTTTGACTGCTCCCATTTTGTTGAGCAAGAGTAGCCACCCACTCCCACGTCCCTTTAATTAATTAAAAACAGGCAGGCAAGGCCGGTAGTCCAGCTAAATATATTGGACCACTACTCCTATCAGAGATAGACGTAGTCTTGGGGTCCTGTCTTTAAAATCATCTTACAGACTGACTAGAGACCTTGCAAAAATAGTTATCAAATAGTGCAATAATATTTGCAAAGGTTGTCCAATGATCATCGTTTCACCACTGAATGAAAAGAAAGGCTGTATAAATTCACTCAGAAGAGCGAAAACTGCACGTTTAGATAGGTTTTATGTCTTTTTTTTTTTTAAAGCAGAGGAAAGATGAGACTGTCACAGGCACATCGGATTTTTAAAAAAAAATTTTTTCGAGACTTGGGAGGAGGGGGAGGCCATCATCATCATCATCATCATCATCATCATCATCACCATCGTTATTTGAAAAGCAGAATGGGTATAGGGAGAGTCTTATATAATATATTAATTTTCAGATAGAAGAATGAATAAAAATTCCCAAAATTTCTGGTTATTAACTTTTATCATCATCATCATCATCATCATCATCACCGTTCAACAATACAATAATAATGTAGATCTAGTATGTGTACGGTGATCTAACACCTGTCTCGAATTTGCTCTCAATCTAATTGTTTCTTTCAGTATCAAGAATCGGTTATAGTTTTATAAAAATTGTATTCTGATCACAGCTTCCGGTTGCGTTTCTTTCACCTCATTCACATTTTCTCTTCCTGTGAAGGTGCCCTCGCAACGAGTGTAAGAGTCGAAAGTACCCCGTGAAGAAATTTCGTACAAAATGACTGCATTCTGGAGACAAGTTGGTCTGAAGTATGCTTTCCAATTGTTATGTTTGCTTGTGGGGTAGATCTAGAATCTAGATTCTAGATCTAGAATGTAGGCCTAGATCTAGATATCTAATCTAGATTCTAGATCTCTCTATTTTTCTTTTTGAAAGGGAAGAGGCTAGCCGTAGATCTCTACTTTTTAATGACGGCTAGACTGCTAGGCTAGCCGACATGCGATTAAACGTAGAAAGACGCAAACTATTTTTAGGTAAGGCGCCCATCTTGTTTGACGTCAGACCAGGATACCCCTCCGATCACGTGACTACATCTAAGTATAGCCAACCGCAAGGCACCAAAGATGGAAGTGTCTATGTATATTAAGGCAAGGCTCGTATGCTTAATCTACATCTTTCTCACGGAAGTTTTAATGGCTGAATAGACAGCGCGTCTGCGTTGGAAGTCGTGCAATGATTTTTGGAACGGTTCGATCCTGGTCCCAGACAGTTGTTTTTTTCTCTTCTCCTCCTCCCGACGGACCAACAGTCCCATAAATTATAGGCCTAATTTGTAGAGTTGCTTTGAAGTTGTTTTGTTTTTAAAAAAATATATTATTAGTGATTAAAAATGCAGGAGGGGGGGGGTGGTGGTAGATCTAGATCTAATCCTCCTGCGTTTTTACGGCAAGGCTATTGTTAGGGGACCATACGCCCCAATAGCGCTTGGCACTAGGGGACCGTACGCCCCCATATTGTTTGGCGCTAGGGGACCGTACGCCCAACTTGCGCTGGTTTGGAGTTAAGGGACCGTACGTAGATATGTGCATTTTCATCTGGACTTTGCAAAAATACTGGAGGAAAACGGCCAGTTCAATTTTAAAACAAAGCTCCTGACGTTAGGAATTATTATAAGGAGAATGTTTATAATGTCTGAATACGATTGTGGGGTATCCAGTGGCGGTGGGTGAACCAAAATTTGAAATTTGCTCACGTCTGCACCCACGTTGTTGTAAAGTGTCAATAAAAAAAGAAATCAAAGAGAGGGAGGGAGAGAGAGAGAGAGAGAGAGTTGGCGAAGGGAATGTTGGGGCGAATGAATGAAACTGCAACAAATCAGAGGAAAGGTCAAACTAATGACATGTGAGCGTACAATGCTGAATCTTTTCTTTTTAAGTACCAGAGATTTGTTTGGTGCGATTTTTCTCTGTAGTTCAAAACTATGCGGAGCTGCGGATCGGTCGCAGACCAGACAGGCGCCCCACTTGTCTTCTTTATTGCTGTAAAAACTAAAATTTGAGATCTCTGTGTGTAGAACTTTTTACTTACAAACTGAACTCTTGTCTTGCGTCTTGTGCCGAGATGGGAATCTTATCAGTAACCCATTACGTCAGACGTTCCGGGCGGGCCACCGGGGTCAATCAGCATTTACTGTTGGTGTACAGCGAGCGGGCTTGGACACGTGTGTTTTCGCAATGAATACCGTCTTCTTCACCTTCACCTATCCCGTAGACTGGATGTTCGTCGGGGCGCTTCTGAAGATTTGGCCTCCGGCTTCCTCCTGTCCTTCTGGTCTTCAGCTTTTCTGAGAGTGTCTTTTAGATCCAGGCCTGTCCATTTTTTTATGTTGTCCTCCCAACTCTTCTTCAGTCTGCCTCTCTGCTCCTTTTTCCCTGGACGCTGCCTTGCAGGATCATCTTGGCAAGGCCGGATGAACGGGTGATGTGTCCATACCAATGCAGTTTTCGTTTCCTGACCAGAATGAGAAGGTCAGCATATGGTCCAATTTCATTTTTGATCCGTTGTGTAACTTCGTCATTTGTGATGTGGTCTTTATTTCAGATACCAAGGATCTTTCGTAAGCATCTCATCTCCACCTCTTTGATCCTTCTTTCAAGGTCCAGGATTCTCATGCAGACAAAAATACTGACATGACCAGGGAACGCATCAGTCTGATCTTTGATCTGATGGTGATATTTCCGTCTTTCCAGATGGTTTTCAACTTGGTCATTGCTGCTGAAGTTTGCGCTATTCTGGAGATTATTTCTGGTTTTGATCATTGGTCTGTCACTATTGCACCCAGGTATTTGGAGGTGCGTACTGTCTCAAGCCTCTGGTTGTTGACCTGGATGTCCACTGTGATATTCTTGTTGCTGTTAGACATCAGTTTGGTTTTCTCAGCGCTGTCTTAAACTGACTATAGGGGGTTTCATGCAAAAATTTAAAGACCATTAATTAGACCAAGATACATGTCGCTAGATAGAGCTAAAGGGGGGGGGGACAGCTTGAAGATTGGATAAACGGTTCAAAAGTTATGCAAGTTTTTTGTTGTGAATTAGGGCATTTTTCGGGGATAATTACTTACTTACTTATAGACAAGAGGATGGCACCAAAATGTGCCAAATGAGGCATGAGAAAGACAACTTAGCGACAGTTTTTCTACATTCCAAGAAAACATTTGCAAAACATGACAATCATACATTTCCAGAAAGGTTATGTAATGGCCTACATGATAAACAGTGTGTTACGTAATGTGCAAAGTCATGTGACCAAATATGGCCACCAATATGTCCGCCGTTGACGAAACCCGCCATAGATTTTGACATAAAAGTGACGTAACACTAATATTTTAAGTTAAAAGTGTACAAAAGTATATATTTTCTTAATCAGCATGACGGGGCACACCTAACGAACTGTAAAAAAACAAGTATAAATCCATTTTATTTTTTAAAAAATCATATTTCACCTCGAAAAAAAGAACGTAGCTGGGCACGGACAACTCAAGCATAGAAAACTGAAAATCATAAATAGCTCGTACAAACTGCCATTCCCCGACTGATATCTCTTAAATTTTTCAGCACCATTAGCCTTTAAGCCAAATTATGGTGTCGAAGATATTTGTCAATCCCCGATGTATTTGAATTATTCGTGCCTGACTATAGTGATTTTGGGTCTATTTCCATAAAAATGTCAACAGTCTTGAGCAAAAGTATACATTCTTTAGATCAGCTAAAAGTGATGCATCCAGTGAGAGAGCATACAACCAAAGATCAGATGGATACAGGGGAAGAGAACCAGCGTCTGTGGTGTAGCGGTTAAGAGCTTCGCTGTCGCATGCAGGAGACCTAGCGTTGATTCCCAAGATGGGAGAAAATTGTTATCTAGTATCTGTCTTTCTACAGGTTGGCTCTAACGGACAGGAAGGGGGTGTAATATCACCTACATTTAATTAATATTTAAAAAACCCTCAAAAAAAGGTAGTACATACATAATAAGTAAACTCCCTACGGTACCAAGCCGTAGTACCAATTACTAGATCAGCAATTTTCTAAGTCAACAAAAAGATTCCATTTTTTTCTCTTTTCACAACTGAAGTTCAAGTAACATGGGCTTCTGAGCCACTGAACTTGGAAAGAGCAACAATAATATCCATCTTCTGAGGAGCTAAATACTAATTATTTCACCTTGCCTTGTTGCCAGGTGAATTTATCATCAAGATTTTTCAATTTCTTTCTAATTCTGCACCCATTGGCTATTGTGTAATGCACACAGAATTCTGGGTAAACGCCTTTGACCTGACCCCTCCCACTACAGATTTTCTAGTACTTGACCTGCACTTCTTCAATCAACTTTTTCCTTCTTGGATTGATACGAATTCACTGTTTTCATCACTTTGGAGGAGGACCAAAGCCCACCACATTTTTCAATGTCCTTTGAAAGTTTTGTTTTAGTTTCAACTTTCTTATATTCAGTATTCAAATATTAAAAAGTATCTTTGGCCGTTGATGATAATGTCGGTCACTCTTGTACTACCAGAACTAGTCGTACCATTGACGGCAGTGTTTGTTTACATGAGTTACATTAAAAATCCTCTGTTACTTGCCCCTGACTTCTGGCTCTGTGGATGAATTTTTTTTATTTTTTTTACCTTACGAAGTGAACTGGGGTAGTGCAGTAAAGTTCGATTTTCTCCTACAAAGCTTTAACCATTTTTAACAAAAATGACATTTCCAGAGAGCTAAATGATATATCTATCAATATAACGTGCCCCGGGGGCATTTTTCTACGTTAATTTTTAAAAAATTGGAAGATAAAATATTTATTTTACCATAACTTTTTACGGAAGCGTCGTAAAAACTTCGGGTGGGTTGTAAGCTCTTCAGCGTCCAATTCTACTATAGAATCGCATGATTTCTACAGCCACCTACAACAATTAATGGTGAAAAATTCCGCTGGAATAAACTGTCCGAAACATGCTACGCTTTAAATTTGTCAAAATTTGCATGCCACGCATGACCCTTGTAGTTTTAACTTAAAAATCTATAATGTTATGCATTTCTCTCCCCATTGAAACTAACATGGAAACAAAAAGCACTCATAGACCTCTCGTTTCATGTTGGTTTTATGATGCTAGGCCAAGTGCTAATAAAGTTATGAGCCGGGCCGAGAAAGAAAAAACCTGGGATTTTCGCAGAAATTGCCGTTCGCCAGACGAGCGTGAAACCCCCTACTGACTATGAATGTCATGTCTGTTACCATACGTAATCTTAAATCTACGCTGGTAGTAGTAGTCAAGTTATGAGAGAAGAAAGATGCACTTTTTCATTTTTTGACAAAGTTCACTCAATGTTGGCTCTTGGTTAACCATTCAACAAGAGAAAGATACTCTGCGGTTGTTCATGAATTATGCTGTGTCTGTGGCCGCCTGCGTACAACCGAAAAATGAGATTTAAAAAACAACACAAAACTGTAAATACATGGGTAGAGATAAACTTCTTGTCGTCTTGTATGAAATAAAAACAATGGCAGCTGACACATTTATTCTCAGCTTTTTTGTCGGAAATAATGTGCGGACACTTATGAATGGGAGCAATGAAGCATCCGCACCACTCTATAGGCCGATAGTACAGCTTGGAGTATGCAAATTGCCCAACAGCGCTCCCAGGGGCCCTTGGCATCTTGTACTGCAATTTATGTCTACAAAAACCGCCTGGAAGGTGTATGTATGTAACTTTTTTTTAGTCCTAAAGTGGCTGATGATAATGTGTTGATCTAAACACAAATTAGACCATTTCATAATTTCGGAAGAACTCAAGTCCCAAAACATGATAGTTTGCATGTAGGTCAAGTGACCGCGTGGTTAATATTTTGTTCCAGAAAAAGATCAGCACGGAGTCATCGTTGGGTACATGGTGAGTGATGTGAGAAATTTCGCTCACTTACTCACGTGAACGAGGGTGCAGTTGCAAAAAAACAAAGTGGAAAGTTTCTATTGCCGCTGGGTATAGTTTCAATGGTAAGTTTAACTCTCAGCAGTTCATGCAGTACCATATCATATAAATATATACAATGGCTGATGATTTGGTATTTCACCCATAAAATACATAATTTACTTTTATAAAGAAAGATTTTGTAAGGTATTTTTTATCAAATAAAAATGACTAAATAGACTAAAAGGTATAAAATAGGTATTAAAATTGATGGTTTTATTATAAATAAAAGTCTTGCTCTGAATGTACTGTTTCAAGGGCAATAACCGAGAATTTGTAGAATGCACAAGAATGGCCCTCATTTCTTTATTTTTCAACAGAATGAGTTGTCTTTTACACATTACATACAGAATTGAATGTACTTTCTCATCAAATTAATGTAAACTCTAAATTGTAAAATAAAATTTTTCTGCTTTGTGATTGTAGGGGCAGTCCAATTTCTGTTTTTGCATCTATTTTTAGTAACACAAAAAATATGTCACGCCTCAAGAAAGCGTGACAAATATGAAATCTATTGGCTTGGTCTGAAAGACCATCTAATTCCCTTTCTATTGATATATGATATGTCTATCTGGAACAGATAGATTATTGCAGGAGGCCTGAGAGCAAAAAGTCCATGATATGAAATGTCCAGATTCAAGGGCAATAACTTGGAATTGTAGAATGTACTAGAATGGCTCTCTATTCTTTATTATCCAACAGAATGGTGTGTGTCTTTGACACATAATATAATGCAGAACTGAATGCACTTTTCCTTGAAATAATTGTTAACTCAAAATTCTCAAACACTTTTTTTTCTTTTCTTTGTGACTGTTGGAAAGGTGAGATTTCTGTTTCTATTTTTAGTCACAAGAAAAAAAAGGTCAAACTTCAAAACAGTCTGACAAAAATGAAATCTATTGGCTGGGTCTGAAAGACCATCCAATTCCCTTTTCATTGGTATATAAAATGTCTCTCTGGAGTAGATACATTGTTGCATGAGGCTTGAGGGTATGGAGGACCCCCGAAGCGTAAATGAAAAAGCCAAAAAAGGCAAAACTGCTGGGAGTTAACACATTTCTCAAAAAAGGCAAAACTGCTGGGAGTTAACACATTTCTTTAAAAAAAATTGAACTTAATATTATTTATTAGCCTGATAGTTTTCCACTTTTTGAGCTGTTACGAGTTACAATTTGGTTAATTGATTATGCGTATTCAAATGAGTGCATAATCAATCAAACATTTTAAACCTTATTTGTCACATTTTCTATTTCATCTCTATGCAAACACAGATTTTTATACCTCCACATGTAACAGAATGGACAGATGTGTCTTATAAAGCCATATATTGGCTTATTTTTCTATTTCATTTGCATATTTAAATATTTTATTTGCATATATATATATATATTTAACAGAGTATTGAGATTACAAATTTGACTCTTCCATTTTCTATTTTGTTGCCCCCCAAAATATAGACTCACTAATTTTCAGCTCATTCCATTTGTAAATGTGAAAGTTATCTGGTTTATAATGTCGGTTTTCAATATTGTGGTGCTGTTTGTCCTTCTTTTTTATTCCTATATATATAGGAATTTTGTCCAAAGTACCCTCAGTTTCCGACATGTATATTGCCATAACTTTTTTATATTTTGTCCAATTTTAAAAAAGATAAAAGCATTTTACTTTTGGATTATTGATCTTTGTACCTGTGCTGTTTATAGGTTAGCAGTACCCATCTTTAAAAAAGCTGTGGTATTGTTACTGACTTAAATACAGTATAAACAGCTAGGTTGAACACAAAAGACTCGAAATCGCGCATCCGTCGAACTGTGCCTGCGGTCCCGTTTTGTTGTTGTTTTTTTCTTTATCTTTGTAAGAAAATTACATGAAGCTCAAACTGTCACACTCAAACACAGAATAGTCGAAAAAATTATGCCGCCATAGACGTCTGAAGTCAATGTCCCTTGATGTGCACTTCAGACAAAAGAATAGTAATAAACGGCAAAAGGCATGGTCGGTAAACTACCACCTTCCCCCCTCCACAGGAACAGCTAATTGCTATTTTTAGCACGCTGCTCGACATGCGTGCCTAGCTAGGCTTGTGTGGAGCGGGCGAGAGGAAGGGTTATGCATCACGCGATCAGCCTTCCCTCGCCTCTTCGCAAAGGACTGCGCGCTTGGTGGGAGAGGTTGGGTAGGGCTGCCCAAAAACACGTTGTCACGTTTCGCTCGCTGACATCTGAAGAGAGGTAATCAATCTATTGTTTAAAACTGCATAATACTGTTCACGTATTCCTCGAATACTGAGGCCGGTCCCGACGAATTCGAGATATTCATATTATACTGCACTGAGTATCGATGTTTTTTTTATCCAAAAGAAAGCAAGAGATGTGCTGCTATTTTTCTGTACAAAATGAGCAGTAAAATTTGCCTCGTTTTTAACGGGGGGGGGGGGGTCATGCCCCCCTGACTTAATAACAATATGGGGGGGGGACATGCCCCCCTGTATTTATTATATTTACCAAGGCAATCATGAAATTGGCATAGGGTTGCTAAAATGTGACATGTTTTGCACCTTGAATTTCTTGTGGGCAATAGTTTGTGATTTACGGGTATGTGATTCCGGTTTATGCCACAGCATAGTGGAGAAAAGAGTTTCGTGGGTGGGCCTTGCAGCAAGACACTCTGTCAAAGGAAGGCTTTTTAGCTTACAAATTTATTTCCATTCTGCAGCTACATCAACTACTCAAGCATCTGTGCGAGGGTAGTGAGGAATGCCTTGAAGGAACCCCAAAAAACTGCGGTCTTTGGACGTGACCAGAGCCTCATCAAGACGAGTAAATGGGAAGCAGGCAAAGTGTCAAAAGTTGGTGAGTAGTCTGTCTGTTTTTCTCTCTATTGTTGTTAAAAAGGTATGCTTTACTTGTGACTACAGTTTTTAACCCACATCTCTCGGGGGCTTTTCTCCTCAATTTACAATGGTTTATGTTTTACATCTTTGTTGGAGTAGGTGACTTATAATTATTATAAAGAAAACTTCTTATTTAAAGAAATATGTTGTGCCCTTTCCTTCATTCCTTTTGAAGGGAATAATGACTGTTTAAAAAGGAAAAGATTTCAGCAGTCTTGTTTCATTGTCATTCTGTTTTATAATGTGGGTGTTGAAAGGCGAGAAAATCAAAAGGAAGGATGTTAAGGAGGTGAGAGTCTAGCACGCTTACAGTGAAATTGGTGAGACGTGGAAATTTTTCCTTTTCATTATATTAAAATTTTGCCATGCATGGATATCAAGGGAGGTAAACAAAGGTGGACCGTTGCGTCAAAATTTCTCCTAAATTATGATCCATGGCCTGAGCCTGTTGAATCCATTGACACAGTTTGTTCCACTAGTACAAACTCAGCTGGTCCAGGCCTATCCCTTTTCCTCTGGTTCCACTCTAGGCTATTCTCAGTTTTCTCCACATTATAAAAAAAAAAATTAAAGTTGAGCTCTGAATCCCGTACATTTTGCAGATTGTAATTTTTGTCACTAATTTTCATCCACCTTTGCTTGGATCAACGGCAATCCGCAGATTTCTCAGATACAGCTGAAGTGTGCAGGCTACTAGGCTACATATATATACTACTGAACTCTTCTGAGTCCTTGACATACCTTAAGCTGTTGTACTCAGCTAACAAAGGGTCATTGGCTTACACTCGTACTCATACCATGCCCACTCTCTGTCTCACCTCTTCTAATAATATTATTACAGCAACTTCTGTAAATGAAATTTGCTATCAGTGTCATGTTCTATTAGATCTTCACTCACTGAAGCCAACATTTACTTCGTATGTACAAATTGTTTATGCATATGCAGTGTTAGTGTGATTAAATACAAAGAATGTATACTTTTTAAGAAAATTAGGAACTTGAAAATCTGTTGACTATCATGAGTGGAAGCTAGCCTGTATTACATTTATTGTATTGGTTAAGAGAAGGAAAAATAAATCACCTGTAAATATCCAAGTTTTGCAGATATGGGATGCAAAATGGATTTCTAATATTATTATATGTTTCTATTGGTTCTTGTATGTCTCCAGTATTGACTGAGCTTTATTACACAATGTTTACAGAAGGATATTTTGTCATAACTTAACATTGTATTTCAGATGGGAAGGCTCCCACAAGCTAAATAATCATGGTAATCCATGGAATGCTGCTACTGAGTGATACAATAGATTTTTTTGTGCTTGTCATCTTACTCTGCAGTTGAAACTTTTCTTTTCTTCTTGATTAGGGTGGAGTTTTTATTGGGGGGGGGGGGGGATAAAATTTTGGCTGTCAACTTGTGGAACCTGTATTGAAAGAAAAAGTCTGAACTGTTCAGAAATGGTTTCAGTTTATGTGTTGTTGGCAACTAGAGTTGAAAAGATAAAAGTAGAGGGGAAATTCTTGTGTTAATTATGGTTGAAGTTGAAGTAGCCTGTTTATACAGACTTTTTGGGGGGCTTGTTTCGCAGAAGAAAATTATTTTCTTTCTTGTGTTGCCTAATGACCATGTGAGGCTTCTAAATGTTAAGTTTGATGCTGTCAGTTCACTTTGGTAGAGAAAAGAGGATTCTTTTTCAAGCAGGCTTTTAAAAAAAAAAACATAGCTGCCTTATCTGTGTGCTATATATATATATTTTATGGATCTGAACGTCGTCACGTTCATCAATAATGGCTTATGCCATTATGAATATGCCTTCCAAATCCAATCTTCTGAACAGGCTCAGAATTTAGGCACAAGTTGACTGCATTTTCACCTCAAAATTGTATTGTGCGGGGTAATTTTTCTTTTAATTTCTTCCTTTTTGTTTTGTGTTTCTGTTCGGTTTAAGTTGCTGTAGTGTTAACTTCTAGTGATGTACAAACACTAAGCGCCTGACTTCTTTTTTTTTTTCTTTCTTTTTTATGCCAATAATTAAGGCATATTCGGAAGGTGTCCTAACAATGTTTTCAGTGTGGAGTTCTATTGCTGATGAAATCTTGTACTTTGGTCGAACTTTTTATTGACTTGAAAATTTGTTATAAATAACTTTTCTAAGGGAATGTATAAATAATGTATTATAAGCCGTTTGTGCACTATGCTTGAACTAGTTCTATTATAATTGTTTTGACTTCTTTTTATATTGTATTGTTCAGTCCGTTGTTTTTATCTTTCATTTCAGACTATTCTGTATTCTTTATATTGTTATTTTAAAACATTTTTTAAAGTTTTCTATTTCAAAACAATTATTAAACCATAAGTGCTGGCATCTTTGGTGTAGCAGTTGGGTGCTTTATCATTGTACACAAGAGACCGAAGTTCAATTCCTGTGTGGGGAAAGTTTTTATGGACAGGCATGGTCAAAGCCGGCTTCCTAAATGATTTAAACTGTTGATTGGGATGTAAAAACATCTATAATTTTAAAAAAAAATTATTTTTTTTTGGGGGGGGGGGGGCTAATGGCTAACTTGAAATGCTGGACAGATGAACAGGAAATTGCCCACTTGTGGCCGGATGCATCTAGGTTTTCTTTTATTGACTGAAAGTTATGGTGACTTTACAATATTATCTTGTATTGTCATTTGAAAATTGGATACATGATGAAAGTAGAGGGAAAATTACATACTTATTGGGTAGGGCGTGTAGTCTTGTACCGGTAACATGAATGTTGATGGAGCATGAAATGTGAATGTGTCCATTGTTCTAACATGATTTTACTGTCTTGATAATTTGCCATTTTAAAAAATTTATTTTTTTTGGTCTTAGTAGACAGTCTTTTTTTTTTGCTCTTAGTAGAGTGTCTTCAAGTAGCCTACTTCTAATATTCTAAACGAACAATTTTTTTTATGCTGCCAAATTTCAACTCTTAAAAAAAACAATCAAATTAAATTAAAAATAGGATAAACTCCTTCTTCTGAGTGAGATAGAATATGAGGATTTACACTTATATATGGTTATAATTATGCAAATGTTTTGGCTCAGCTGTTTATCTTGCACATGGATGTCTGTAAGAGTGAGTTTTAAAAGTAGCCTACATGTAGTTCATGGGCACTTGCCTGTGTTGTCAAGTCTGGTTTTGACATTGTGACTCACTGTTTCCAGTTCCAGTGTCTAGGCTAGTCAACTTGGGGATGGGGGCTCAACTGGTGGTTAGTTAGAGGGGTTCCAGTGGTACCTGTCTGTTGTCCTGATTTTTTTTTACTTTGTGGTGTAATAAACATTTTGTCAAAGCATTAAGTCTTTAGTGTGTCTTGGTTGTGCATGTACTGTGCTAGTGTGTTTTAAAAGGCTCAAGGGAGTTCATCTGCTTCTCTTCACTGTTGCCGTTACCGAGTCCTTACTGAGTGGGGCTGTTGTGCTTTTTCATAATGAGTATGAGTTTAAACTCAATACTTGCTGAATTTTATCATGTATTCCCAGTTTTAAGAAACTGTTGTATTAATAAATTTTTTTTCTTTTCTTCAATCCTCAGCGGCACCTGGCGAAACTGTAGCCCAATAGGAACATAGGACAGAGAGCGAGTTCATCTGAATGCATGTGTGTGTTAAACTGCCCGTTTTACAACTGTGGACTATCATGTCTTTGTGATTTGTCGAGATGTTAATGAGTTGTGTACCAACGAGATGGAAAGATGCACTGGAGTCTGAAAGTGGGACCTTAAAGTCTGCACTGAGGATAACATGCTGCGGTCATACCAGTTCTATTGGGTGGGAGGAGGGAAATCTTTTGGGGTGTTGTGTACTTTGCAAGATGTAGAATGCAAATTGGAAGCTTTGTGATGTTTTTGGCATTATCTTGTTCTGTGACACAATAAATTTTTTTGTAACTTAGCTTTGCTTCTCTTGTTTATTTTTGTTGTTTCAACTTAATGGGTAGGGTGTTTGTTAATGTTGTTCATGTTGTGTACAAATGAAGCTTTTTCTTTTAGTCCTTTGACACATTTGTTGATCCTTTACACACAAATAATTTGGTCAATATGAATCCTTCTGCCCCCTTGACTTATGTGTGCTTTGAGTCCTTGAGACAAATGTAGCTCTATTCAATCTATTTTGCTTAATGCAAAGTGGCTGTATTTAATATGATACAGTTGGGTGGTTGACAGGTGCTCTAATATAGTTTGCTCCTTCTTTCCCATCAAACATGTATCATTGTTATCTCCCTCCTCTTTCTTTCCTTGTTATTCTCTACTAACACCACTGATCTTCAGCATTTATATGACCCAATTATGTTGCTGGTGCCTTAAAAACTTTTACTGGGAAACTATCAGAGCAGCGCACTTTCGAGAAAAAACTATCAAAGCCGCCTTGTATCAGAGACGCTCACTTTTTGACGACATTGATACAATTAGATTTCTGATTCCATTCAACGGTTACAGTCCACATGATAAAATTACTCTGTAAATCCCCCATCCAAATACACTCATCTTTCTGGAGACGTTAAGTGACTTCTAGATCATTTTTAAGCTGAAACTAAAAACACAGACCAAACAGAATCACACTGCCAAAAAAGAGGAAGGGAGAATGAATGTGTTATCTATCTCTATACATATTATATTTGTGAAAGTTCGTCACTTTGGCCGACCGAAACTTCCCAACCACTTAACTTTCGAATTTGAAAAAATTAACGGTGGTGCAGAATCATTTAAAGGGTGCACAGTTTTACTGAGGAGTCTGAAGTCACTAGTTTATTTTTCTGTTTTTCATTAGTTTCATTCAGATTTTATCTTGGGGAAAGTCCGTCTTCTAAGACGCCATAGTAAACAAGTGAAATTTCAGTTCAATAACCGTGCTCACCTTTGAAATTCTGGAGTGTACAACCTCGAAAGCAGAATAGAGAATCCATCTATATAATAATATATCTCTATATATCTAGACCTTCTAATTTTTTGCATCTCTCAAGATTTATTGCTCCATTCAAGTAGAGTAAAAATAACTGATATTGTAGGCCAATGACTTTCAGTTGATGTTAATGCAGCGATCATTCCTTTCGTTAAAAGAGGGTCCAGCTAGTAAGCAAATATACGCAGATGGACAATTCTCTCAACTTCACTTTCTATCCTGAACAGTGAATGAGCTAGAAAATGCTGCCCCTACACTTTAAAATACCTGAAAAGCCAATTCAATCGATTCAAAATCTAATTGAAGCCCAGTAAAACGCTGACAACATTGTTGGTTGGTATTAGTTTTGGGAATCAGCAATCTAATTCATTGTATCTATATCGTCAAAAACTGCGCAGCTTTGATAGTTTTTTCTCGAAAGTGTGCAGCTCTGATGTTCTCCCCTTGTACTATACCAATATGTGAAACAGTATGGTGAAATTAGGCGCGTGTCAAAATAATGCATTTTTCTAGCCGCTTTTTTTTTCCTTCGAATTTTCTTTTTTGCTCAGTAGGCCTACCTTCTATGTCCATTCAAGTTTAAGAGCATATTTCTGTGTAGATTTTGATCAAAGGTACAAAAAATGTAAATTTACAATTTCCAAGGACACTCAAGTTTTGGAAGTCACTAAACTTTAGTAGCCATTTTCTAGCTAATTTTACTTCAAACACCAGGCGACCCCCACCTCCTTCCAATCACAAATATATCTTGGCTTTTTTTTCCGTTATATATGTGGGTATTTTTTTCGCCAAATGCAAGACAAATGAACTAGCTTTAAGATAATACTAATAACTCCATATGCCCAAAAATTGACTATCGCCTGATTTTACCACGTCCTGACACATGTGATGCAAATACAATGGGCATGGCTGTCAAGGTTAAATCTTACACGTACACTGTAACCAGCCTGATAGGACAAAATCTGCATCACGTTTGAGTATACTTTCTGATCATTACAAAGCCATTGATGAATAACAAATCCTTGCAAAACAGATGCTGATATGATAGGACGCACTAGTCATGACTTCTGGGCATGTGCTTTGGTATTCAGTTAGTTGCCTCAGAGTTTGTCAGGATACTTCTTTGTTTTCCCCTGCTAGATCTTGGTTGCAGTAAGAAAGAGTCGAGTGTAAAAAAAGGAGAGAGGAGGCCGGGGGGGGGGGGGGGGGGGGAGTGGAGATGAGAGCAGATAACAGAACAAAAAAGAGAAAGGAAAAAATTTTTAAGCAGACAATTTTTTCACTGCTGTCATGTTTCAATTCGATCCAGGGACTTTTTGAATGAGAGGCAAACCCCGTACCTCGAGACCACAAGAGCCTGCCCTCTGGCCAGGATACTATTGCCAATTTATCGTAGACGTGGTCACGGCCAAATTTCTAAGCTACTGCTTATTTGAATTAAAACCAGATTTTGACTTCAGGCCTTTCAATGACTAGTGATAAAATTGTCCACTGTCAAATTTACCTGCATCAGGTCACTCATTGCCCAACACTTTGTCAAAAATGTTGAATCGGCCCCTCACCCTATGAATGGGCCCTCATAATTCATTTACCTGTCGTTATTGTTAGTCTCTCCAATGAATGTTTACCCAAGTTGACCAATGGGTGGGCCTAACAATAAATTGTCAACTGCTGATGAGGGTAGCGTGATCCGTCATAACCTATAAGCCCCGCCCACAACTTACTCACGCACAAATCGTGTGTAAAGTGACTGGTCACTGTTTTATTTACCTAATCTGTAACAAAGTAGCAATGGACGTTGACGGGAACTTGCGACAGAAGCGTCACTCGTTCTCTGAGTGGTGGCGACCCGTGCGTTTGTTTTACCATCACACTCAGTCTTCTTCTTTTATTTTACCATTGCACAAAATCAGCAACAAAAAGAAAACTTATCAAAGAAACAAACCAACAAAACGACATCAAACAACCTTCTTACACCACCCACCCCCCTTTTTCAAAAGAAAACAAAAACCCTTTTGAATTGCCCTTACAACAGCAGTCTAAAGTCTGAGATCAGCCCCGGTTCGGACCTCGGAAGAGAATGATTTGCTTTCTTCATTTCTATCATTCCTGCCTAAGACGGCCACCCGTGTTATACACTCACTTTTTTCCTTGACAATGGGTGGTTGTTTTACACAGGTTTGACTGTATTATATAATATGCACATAAAAATGTCAAAAAGGCCAAAAATTGACTTTAAAATAACTTGTAACTTTAATATTAAAGACTTTACATTCACAATATTATATGAAAAAAATGATGACCACTCTCTCTCATGATCTCATACTACTACTACTGCATTCTTCAAACATCTCATTTTATGGAGAGAAAAAAAAACGGAAAAAGAGGCTGACTGGACACGTCACTCTTCCTCAACAGTCTCAAATCAGAGGATTCATGCTGCTAAAAGTTTAACAATTTGAGGGTATGAGTTTCATGTAAACATTTCAATACAAAAAACATTTTATCATCATATAATAATACCATGCTAGTTATATCGCAAATGCTGACAATATCGCAAAAGGCTGCTATCCTAAAACTAAAAAACAATTATATACAATGTAAAATTAGGAAAGGCAAATGTTCTGCATGATACAGAGTATCAGGATAATAATATGATTTGAAATTAAATAGATGCAGAAAGCAATTTTTCCTCTTTCAGTATCAGGAACAAAGATTAAATTTACTTTCCCTCTGGTTTTTATCACTGCTGCATAAGTCAAAGAATAAGATGATCGAGTACGGACAGGTTTATATCACATATTTTTAGCATTTATTACGTAAAAAAGGGCCTATTAAAACTAGAACAAAGTGGAGAAATCAGTGAAATAATACAAACTGTACTGAGAGTACACAAAGCTACGGTACATTAAATCAGTTGAAAAATATTACACAAGCCAAGCAATGTGACTTAAAGTAAATTTTTTTTGTTTTGCAATCAATACAAATATCACAGATATGTTCTTTGTATTTGTTACCTGCTCATTGCTTGTGACACAATGTCATGGACAGGCAGAGTTTAAACAATCTTTAAAAAAAGGCTTTGTGTTCTTCAAAAGCCTGGTACAAATATCTTGGCTTTGGCATTGAGTTATTTGCATTATGCTCAATTTAACGCTGCAGCCATCTATTTTCACCATGAAAATCCATCATCGTCGTCATCTTTTTCACTGGGGAAATAAAATGAGAGATCAGATGTGTCAACAATTTTAAAGTATTTTAGATATACATAAGAATTATTTCTTCTCGCAGAATACTAGTCATAGCAGCATGCACATAGATTGTAAGAGCAATAGCAACTACCTTTCACCCGCAAAAAGGTTCAGACAAAAATAACACTATAACTCAACAAGAAACAGATGTAAAAGACCAAATCAAAAGTCCACAAATTGCTTGCTGAGCTTACGAAAACCTAAAAACACAAAAACCAAAAGCATTACAAATAAATGTATTCATCTTTTCCATAAATGAGGAAAGAGTACTCAACAAGGGGGAGTGATTTCTGAACTACTGACACAGAACAGTCCACTTAGACCAAACAGTAAACAGTAAGAAAATAGAATCCTCACTTTTTTTCTCTTCTTTGTCTTTGTTAGAAAACTACAGATTAGCCAAAATGTTCCTATTTCTTAACCGAAAAGAATTTCGAGGGTTATGTTGTCTAAATCTTCACCCCACGTGCCCCTAGCACCATTAACACAAGTCAAGTCTTACTACACGCTTCAATGTATCGAAACAGACAAAAGAGACACAACAGCGCACAAGTCGGTCGTGGGCCAGAGAGAAGCATCCCCGGTGTACCGTTTGCCTGTTGAGCAACCCAGCCCCTCCCCCCCATTCTACTACAAATAGGTACCGGTACACACTGACAGAAAGGGTTATCGCCAACATCAAACTTCCACTCTTTCCCTTTTAATTTGTTGTGAGATCTTTAATATATACTCGTAATGTACAAAAACATTTCATCTCAAAACATGCAGTAAACAAATTATTTCTAACTGCTTTCATTCAGATTTTTTTCCAACATAAAGAACCTGAACCAAACATTCAGCTTTTTTCTACTTTATTCTCTTTTAGATATAACACATCCAAGACTCTTTTGTAAATATAGATCTCTCACCTTTCATCAGGAGCAGCCGCCGACAATCCCTCTGTATCAGACTGGGGCGGGGTTTTTTCCTACACAGAAAGAGAGAGATAAAAAGGAACAAATGCATAAATTGACACTCACACGCACACACACAAACCCCACCCCTGCTGTCTTTGGGGGGGGGGGGGGGGGGGGGGGGTTGCCTGCTGTGATCCTGTGTGTCTTAAGAGATAAATAAAGTTGCGTAGGTCTGGGTCTTCTGAATAGAGCCAGTTGATGGAGGGCCTACTACTACTAACTAGTGTGATCCAACCCCGTAAAAATCTAAACAAGTTACGGAAACACAAACAAATCACCCAACCCTGTAACTAAAAACAAAACGAATTACGGAACCACAAACACATCAATTTTTTCTAGGATCTTGGGAGATAGAGGAGTTTCTGCCAGCAGGACCAACGAAAGACGATGGACATAGATGAAATTCCTCTACTGACCTGGCCTGATGTACAGAAAAGTGAGAAAATATGGAATGATGTCAAGAAGCTAAACCAAGACAGAGAAAAGTGGACAGTGTCTGTCAGAAGCCGTTACCCTGACTCAGGGTGAAAGAGGGAAAGACAGTGAAACACAAAGAAACAATCTACACTCCACGCCTACAGTCAGTTAGATGGAGGAGCAGACTCCTTGTTTTTAGGTTAATTAGACCAGCACTCTCACACCACCAGGAGTGAATCAGAACTATTATGTCCCTGAGGTTTTATGCACCCCGCATAATTTAGCAAAATTCGATCATTTTTGGCATAATTTCCGATTATTTTCCTTTAACATTCTTTGATAAAACAGAATCGCATAATTTCACATTTTTGGGCTCATTTTGCATAATTTCAGAATTATTCTTGCATAAAACGACGGGGACAGATAGAGATGGGCTGCTCCGAGCCTTCCTGCCAGGACCAAACCAGGAGGAGGGGATATGGCACCCCAGCAGACAGACAGAGATGCTCAATAGAATAACTTCCCTGCACAGGAATTTAACTAACCATTACACCATAGACACCAGCGAGCTCCAACTTCCAACCCACTACCACTACCAGCATATCAAGAAAGGTGTAAAAAAAACAACCCAGTTCTCTCGTAAGAAGTGAGACAAGGAAGTAAAACCAAAGATCAGTAGGCCTACAACATATTATTAGAAAGAGCAACCTAACCACTTAAATATGCAACTCAACTGTGTGGTCTCATTATGATATTATATTACCTTTTCTAATCTTATCTTATCTTTACCTTGTCTTTACTTTATATTTATCTTATCCCATTTTCATCTCATCATGCACCTTATCTTATCTTACCTCAGAATGCCCTCTGGACCATGTGTGGACAGCTTTTTTGGTAACCTTTAGGTGAAAAGATCACAAACAATTTTTTGATAACATTAATCAAAAAGTCATAAATGCTCTCTACTACACAACAAGGATATTAGCCTTAAATATTTATATGTAAAAAGGCCATCTCTGTATTCCCGTCTGTTACAAACATTTTTTGTACAGTACACACTGCAGTGGAGGTCTTAGCTAAGTGTTGTAGGATGATGCACCAGTTGTATTGTCCCAACAAATACATTTAAGACTTTATGTAATCCTCTTTGCATGATGGTAAACTTTATGTAATCCTCTTTGCATGATGGTAAACTTTATGTAATCCTCTTTGCATGATGGTAAACTTTATGTTATCCTCTTTGCATGATGGTAAACTGGAGGCTTTGACCACAGACCACCATTCGGGCATATCTTTTGATATTTAATTATTTCTTTCCAGGAGACTCCAGGTCCATCAATGTTTCTCCATCTTTATACAAGTCATGGTAATTTCTAGTGCCCACTCCCACTCAGTGCAGCTCTTTACAATATCTTCAACTTAACACATAATGCAAATGAATGAAAGTGCATGCATAAGCTCTTCAGATTAATGCTAATACAAAAGCAGACATTCATATTACCAAAGCATAATTGATGATCGTATGTACATCACATTATGAACATAAGAATACTATGAACAAGAAGGACTAATTATAATTATCAAAATATGATTTCACAAGATATGTTTTTAAATTAATTTCAAATTTTGCTTCTGACTTTGTATCCCTCAAATGCTGTGAGAGAGAGGTTCAAATAGTTGGTCCTAGTCTGGCTAGATCATTAGATGTGAAAAGGACCTCCCAGCGAGTTTTTGACCTCCATTCCTAGGTATTCTCATAAGAGACTGATCTCCTGATCACAGAGGTCTTGGTGGAATACATTTGAGTGAGGTTGCTTAACCCTCTTACCACCATAAATAAGTCAGCAGGTCAGCACAAAATACCATAAAGGCAGCCAGCTGAAGGCTCCCCAGAACCGAATAATTTCAGTGTTTTCCAGAGGTTTAAGGGGTGTAGCAAAGAAATAGCTTTTGCTTTTGATCTAACCGAAATATTTCAATGAAATTTCACATACAAAAGACCTAGGACATCAGCATCTAAATTTAAAATGGACGTTCTTATTTCTAAGCCTGCACTAAATTTAAAAGCGGGTATGTCTGGCTGGAAAAGCCGGTATGGCTGTACAGCAGGAAAGCCAGTAGTAAAAGCCTGTATGGCAACATGACGGGAAGGCCGGTTTAGGCCGGTATGGCTCAAAAAAGGTTAAATACCCAAGGGCTCTATTGCTTAACACATTTATGGCAAAGGACAGCACTCTTGGTCCATGCTTTTTTTCTCAAATTCTGCTTATGTCTTCCTCTCCCTTCTTCTCCATTCGAAGTCCAACTGTCGCGGAGGGAAGCCCAAGCAGTAGACAACAATGGCATGGGCTGTAAATGTCCAGTTCACCTCCATCTCAGTCTCTTGATTTATAGTCACCATAAGTTCAACTCAATGAATACTAGCTTCAGAAGTCCTTACTTTCAAATGATGTTACAGTATTGCAAGGAGCACTAGGTCTAAATCAATAATGTTTCGCACACATATTTTACTTTTACCTCTGTTCTCAAACCACACCTTGTATTTTGTGCAATTACGGCGTTACAGTAAAACTGGGCAACCATGGAATATCCTCCTCAAAGATTCTCCACTACCAAGATATTGCACTTGCTCTTTGGGCTTTTGTCCGCACTGTGGCGGGCCCAGCTTTGCTGCATAGCACGTGATGGGCTATGTCACTAGGCGACGCGAGGTTGTTTCATCACTAACTGCTTGGTGTGTGTGTGTGTGTATGTGTGTGTGTGTGTGTGTGTGTGTGTGTGTGTGTGTGTGTGTGTGTGTGTTCGTGTGTGTATGTGTAGGTTTGAGTGTATGTGTGTGAGTATATTATATATATGTGTGTGTGTGTGTGTGTGTGCATGAGTGTGACCACAAGAATAGTTAAGATTTTTAAAATATAACACAAATTAACAAAAGGAAAAAGGGGGAGGTGCTGTGAATGAGAAGGAAGAAAAAAACCCCTGAAAATCAACAAACAAAAACGAGGAAAATTATTTAAAGATTTTAAGTGGCGAGTCAATCACTTTCGCTGGGTTAAAATTGTGCTTAATAGCTAATTGGTCATTACTTATAGAGCTCACTTATTGGTCAACTTTAATCAACTCATCTATACGGGTGCCGGGTGCAACAAGTGCAACTATTGGACAAAATCCACAATAATTACTTGTGCAAATTTATTGGGCGGCATTTAGGTCTGTGGTAGAATAACAAATCAGAATGGTTGATGTGGCGTCGGTGGCCTAGTGGTTAGGCTCTCGGACTCGCAACCGTAAGGTCGTGGGTTCGAATCCCATCGGGGACCCGACGCTGTGTCCTTGGGAAAGGCACTTTACACGAATTTTCCTCACTTCACCCTGGTGGGAATGGGTACCCGGCTGTAGACAGCGAAAGATCTTGTCAGTTTGTTAGTGTTTGAGCGCTTAATCATCTGCTAGCACTGTATACTTCCCAGGAAGCTGAGAATGTTTCGGAGTGCTCTATGGTTTGCTGGGGTAATAAAATAGTGTAAAGCGCATAGAACCTGCTGTTGAGCGGGGATATGCACTATACAAATGCTATTTATTATTATTATTATTTTGATCGGGCAAGAGTCAAGGACCACTGCTCATCCGGCGCTGATCTCTGCGAGCTATTTTGGCTTGGATGACAAATGACACTTGGTCACTGTTGCGTCAGTGCAAACATACTCGGCCTTGTTTGCAAACAAACATCATCTGACTATGATCGACCCATCGAACAGGGTTATAAAAATATATTTCACTTGTATAGTGTGTATTTCAGACAGTGCGTATTGATATATGGGTAAGCTGATGTGAAACATCTCGGCAGAGAAGAATCTTTACCTGTACTAAGGCTCATATTTTGTATTCAAGAGACATACTTTTCCTCACACAGGATACTAAGTGGTGAGGCAGAGTGGTGAAATCAAGCACTCTTCAAAATTATAAAATTGAGGAAAACTGGCATTTTTTGTCCTGTGTCCCTTCTGATTGCTTGCATGATATCACCATCTTCCTTGAAAGAGTTATAAAAGATAAGATAATGAGATAAATCTTTTTATTTTAGACACGGGTCCATGGGTTTGATGTTTTACACTCTTACACTCACACACACACACACACACACACACACACACACACACACACACACACACACACACACCCTTACTCTGACACATATATACAGGCATACCATTGTCACCTAATTTTTTTCACCCATATAAAAAAAAAGTGGAATTTTTAATCATAATTTATAACAAATAACAAAGTGGTAGATGACAAAAGTGGTACATTTCACCATACCTCCTTCTCTTTCTCTTTCTGCTGCTGCACCATAGCCATGTACTGCTTCATGACAGGGTCAATTTTCTCTTCCTCCTCTTGCTCTTTGGCAGCAGCGGCCTGTGCTTCCTTTGGGTGAGATAGAAACAAAACAAGTAAAAAATTTGTTTGTTAAAGAATAAGGAAAAAGACCCATTTCCATAATAAAGATTGCAAATGTTTTCTGCCAAAAACGCTGCCTCTTGGCAAAAATAATTGCAAATTTTTCCTGCAACCATAAACGCAAATCAGACTAAAACTGCCTGCCTGAGGGGATTGATGTCTTTGAGGTAACTACATCCCAGCAAGAAGATAAAAAATACTCAACAAAATGTGAGGCAGCGTGATGGAATCAGGCTCTCGTCAAAATAATCAAAGTGAAGAAACTTGCATTTTTCCGCAGGTTTGTGAATTTTTATCGAATTTTTGTTTTTTGGCTCAACACCTTTCATGCCCATTAAAGAGCTCATTTCTGTGGAAATTTTTCTGAAAAACATTGATTTAAGGCACACAAAATGTAAATTTTCAGTTCCCACGCACTCTTCAGCTAAGAAAATAACAAATCTTTGGCGGCCATTTTCTCACTAATTTTACCTCTGAAAACAGGTGACCTCAACCTCCTTCTTTCGCAAATATCTCGACTTATGTATAAGATAAATGGATACTTTTTTCATCAAAATAAAGACAAGTGAACAAGCTTTAAGATGATACCTATAACTCTACATGCCAAAAAATTGACGAGAGCCTGATTCCACCACCTTGCCTCACAAATATATTTCACAAGTGGAAATTAATTGCATACCTTTTGTACGCAAGGCCTAACCATTACACCACAAGCGGCAATTTTCAGTGTTCAGAAAAAGCATGACAGAAAGAAGGACAGGAACCACAGAGTGAGAGTAAAAGGGCAATACCTGCAGCTGGTGCCCTCGTCAGTGACCAATACGACCCAAAGTAGACACAGACAAGACATTGACTGAGAGAATCATCATTACAGCAAGGGTGCTATATTGCACTGGAAAAAACTTTAGGCCAGATATACATAAAATTATGACATTTCCCCATTGTCTTTCTTTGAAAAAAAGTTTGTCACCAAAGAATGTATGGAACCTCAGCAATTATTGGGAAGGTCATTCAGGAAAGAAAGCCTTACCATATATTATACAAGTACAAGGCAGGACTGTGGCTCCCTTCAATTGCACATGCAAATATGAGTACTGAAAATTTCAATATGAACTGAAATCCTACCACCAGCTCTACATAAAGCTTATATTATTTTAATCTTAAATTTTACACCCCCCCCCCCCCCCCCCCCCACCAAGATTCGCTTGAATAAAGGTAAAAGAATTACAGCAATTGTCCATACCTGTTCAGCTTTCTCTCGCTCTGCATTCAGTCTTTGCTCTTCCCTCTCTTCCTCCCTTCTTCTTTCTTCTTGCCTCTCTAATTCAGCTTCCATTTCCTTTTGCCGGCGTCGAGCTTCTTCATCTGGAAGAATTAACACTGTATAAGTTTTTCAGGGCTAGACCAAACACAAGTAGGTTTATACATACGGGGGAAACACTACCAGATGGACGTGAGCTCCTCATCATTCTTAATATTATTATAATGGGAGTATCACATTTAAATCTGGTAATGTTTTTTGCATTGGCTCTCCTTCATGCTGGTGTCTTCCTCTTCAAGTGCCAGGTCTAAAACAGACATCAGCAACCATGGTTCACCACTCATTTCTATGCTCTGGATGCTCTAAAAAAATCTGTATCGTCCTGGTCATTTCCCACCACCCATCTGTTCAAGTCTCTAAGTAAATACTTACTGACGTGTATTTGCTTTTTTTAAAAAGGTTGCATAGAAGTATTAGAACACACACATTTAAGTATCTTCTTCACTTAGACTGAGTACAAAGGTTTCCGGCTAACAGCAATACCCTTGGAGAGCAAGTTTTGGTTGCAGTTATGCGGAGGTTGCTGCTAATTGAATTTCCAAAGAGGGTAATCTGTACCCACCTACCCCCTCATTCACACACACACAAACACACACACACATACTCACACACACACACACACACACACACTCACACAAATACACACACACACACACACTCACACACACACAGACAGAGTATGTAGTGATGTTGTTATGCCAGAAAGTGAGATCATAGGCAGCATCAGTGAGCCAATACCGAGACTTTTCCCCTCGGCCAGGAGAGACTTTGAAGTACGGTAGCTTCTGGTAACAGGGTGTGAACTGAGCTCCTGTACTCAGATCTCAGATGAGTGCATTATTAAATATTATAAAAATTTTGTTAGAAACAGGTGTTGTGAGGAGATAAACAAGAGACAAAGAATGCATAAACACTTATATTATGAACCAGTCACAGAGCTCATAACAATTTTGAATTGTCAAAAGAATTTTTTGTCAGACAATTTATAGCAATAATAATTGCAGTTAGAGGGGGAAAAAGTGCTGTGAAAGGGGGTAAGTATAATGTATATATGTAGGAAAATTCCGTTACACATGCTTTGGTTGCTGTTAGGCAGAGGTTACTCTTATCCAGGTTGCTGTTAAGTGAACACATCTGTAGCAGCCAATTCATTGAGGACTACACAAAGTTCTAGAAAGGATCACTAGATATTCTGAAAAGTAAATTTGTTAAGTAAAATGGAAATAGGGTGTATGATAAATACTGGGGGTCATGCATACGATAAGGTAAGGACTGTATGTATTTTTGTGTGTGTGTGTGTATGTGTGTGAGTGTGTGTGTGTGTGTGTGTGTGTGTGTGTGTGTGTGTGTGTGTGTGTGTGTGTGTGTGTGTGTGAGAGAGAGTGTGAGAGAGTGTGTGAGTGTATGTGTGTGTATGTGCGTGTGTGTATATGTGGGTGTGTGTGTGTGTATATGTGGGTATGTGTGGTGTGTGTGTGTGTGTGTGTGTGTGTGTGTGTGTGTGTGTGTGTGTGTGTGTGTGTGAGAGAGAGAGAGTGTGAGTGTATGTGCATGTGTGTGTATGTGCGTGTGTGTATATGTGGGTATGTGTGGTGTATGTGTGTGTGTGTGTATTTGGAAGTGTATACCATCATAAACCAAATTTCCCCACAAAGATGAATAAAAGTGGGATTTTATTTGTCTTACTTTCCTTTGTTTAATAACTCACCGCCTTTTTCTTCCTCCTCCGTCTGAGACTTCCAAGCCGAATCGAGAGAAAAAGGCTGACTAGACACAGTGGGGGTAGTCGTTGTGGGGACGAAAGAGGCCACAGCTGGCTCGGGAACAGGTGGTGGCGGCACTGAAGACACAGTGACCAGCGGTTCTAACAACACGTGTCTCTGGACTGGGCCAGGCGGCGGGCCTGATTGTGAATGTGTCCTCTCTGAAACCTTTTTCACTGGGAAAACGAAGCAGCAAAGTTAATTTTTTTTTTTTTTTATTGAACCTGTCTAAAACCAGAGTATAGAATAGCACATTGACACAGTTACATTCATTTACTGCATGTAAAGAAAGATTAAGTCAGACAAGCAGAGACAACAGAGGGGAAGAAAAGAAATAAGTCCTACCAGAGGTGCCTTCCAGCCAACCACTAAGTAAAGTTGATTCAGTGTGCATGGTTGAGGGTGGTTGGCAGGTGCTCTGGTGTGGTATGCTCCTTCTTTCCTATCAAACATCTATCGTCTGTATCTCTTCTCCTTCTCTTTTGTGCATGTTACTCTCTTGTAACACATCTATTCTTCGGCAATTACATGACCTTATTGCGTTACAAGAGCCGTAAAACTCTTACTAAAACTTATTTTTTTATAAAGCGTCCATGATCATCACTTTCTTCTGTCTCCCCCTCCATCCTCCATACTGTAAGTTAACTGTAACAAGTACTTTAACTCTTATCTCCGGCAAGCCATTCCCAGCGGCTCTCGGTTGGAACTGCTGCGCCTGTGGAAAGCGGCTCGGGCACATTCCTTTACGACTAGTTCAACATCAAATCACTTTTCGGAAACAGGTCTCTTTTATCGGGATTTCATTCATAAGACGAAGAACTATCGAAATAGGTTCACTTGTTTTGATTTAATGATCAATTTAGTGACGTTTTCGGCATTTTTAGATTTAGTACCAAAAAGGGGCCTCGGCGTAGGGGGTTTACCCCCAATGGAGATAAAGAGTTGAGAAATAAATTCGTCAATGATTTAGGGACTCAACCAGTGATGATGTAGGAGTACTTGAAACTAATACAGTTTGCTTTATACTGCATGAAACTGTATGCTTTGAATGAACTAATTTGAAGAACTGAGCACTTAACGAAACAATTTCTCGCACCCTCTTACCAGGTCACTAGAAAATGTTTCATGTCCCCATCGGATACAAATTAACATAATTCAGGAATCAGGCTGCTTTGACCCTGTCTAACAGTGTCAAGATATATGGCTGAACTTGTTCAAGATGACCACCCATCCATAGTCGAGGACAAAAGAGGTCCTCTAGGACAGTGTCATTCTAATATAGAAAAAAGGCAAAGGAAAAGTGAGAAATGATTGTTTGTACAGGTTATTGTTTTTGACAGTTTGTCATTAGAGCAGTTTGATAAAAAGGATTCCCTGTGCAGGAATCAAACTCACATCCTCAGTGTACAAAGGCAAAGAGACTCACCATTACACTACAGCTGGTGCACAATTTGAGCAAGAACATCAACACCAACAAGAGAAGATACAGATTGTAAGCCAGCTGTGTAGATGCACTAGACCCGAATTATTGAAAACATTTTTTAAATTGCAGTTTCATAATCTGTGACATCGGTTGCACATACTCAAGAAATATTTGTCAAAATTCCATTTCTAAATGTTGAAGAAGGCAAAACCACTAGCGTAAAGTTTACACAATATTGTTAAATAATGACCGTTTTTTTTCCTCTATCCTGAACATTTTGCTTTCTAGGCTTAGAATATTATAAAACCTCGCCAACAAGCTGCTTTTCAAGTCTCCCAGGACTTGTTTATAGCTATATCCTCTTTCTTAATGACTTGATCCTACAAAAAAACCCAAAAGAATATCCCCCCCTCCCCATGTCTTCACAAACACAGCAACATTCACAGCAAGCTATTGCAGTAAGCTGTAACCTGCCCGCGTCAGACATAGCACCAACCCCAGTAACACCCCCTCAATGACCCCAGGATCTGCCCATTAGGTCAAGTATGTTTGAAAGAGAAAGAGGGGGTGGCAGTTAACTTTCTTTTTACTGACCCTACTTGAGCCTCACCTGTGTCGTCAGTACTGGACACGGACTCGGCCACCACCATTATTCCTGGAGAGCCCGGTCGCTGATCCAGGTCGTCAACTGTGATAGACCTCATCTTGACTCGGCGCTCCGCATCCCCACTGACAGCACAAAATAAAAAATGTTTTAAAATAATATACATCACTTTTAACTCTTTCCGGACTAGGTTTTTGGGGGTCAAGACGTAATTAACTTGTTGCTCGCTTTGGATACACAGGTGGTGTTCAAAATAACTTTATATAAGCAAAACCATTACTGAAAATGTAACATATGATATATAAAATTGAAGGAAATTGAATGAGGAATACCTTCCAACAAGAAACAAGGATTTATTTTGAACATAAGTATGCATTAGAAGGGTTAGAAATGGCGATGGTGATGAGAAAAATAAATTTTGACGGAAAAATTACATTCACCAAACATGTAAAAGCAAATCAGCATAGCTATCTTATCATATACAGGCCAAGAGCATAATCCATAAATTTCCGAATGCGCAGCTTTTTATTTGCAAGCAATATTCCAATTTTTGTTAGAGTTATGATATTTCTCTGAGTCAGGTTACATCGTTTTAGTGATGCAAGACCGCAAGAACTAACTCACTCGTTTTCTCCCTAACCCACGCTTTGACAAAGTGAAACTGTATGTTCTCGTTTCCTAAACCCTTTCCAAGTTTTCAATAACAATAACAAGTAATCATAAATGACGGATCATGTTAAAACGAAACAATACTGAGGCACCCTTTCACAGCCAATATAACGGCGATACGTCCGCAAGGGGTGTGGACTCACACCGATATATCGGCGATACGTCTGGAAAGAGTTAATGACCCCTTTGGGGACAATTGGTTCACAAAAGCAAGTTCAAAGCATTCCTCTTCGAAAGAAAGATCTAAAACAGACATCAGAGACCATGATTTGCCACTCATTTTTCTGTTAGGAAGCTCTCCAAAAACCTGTTTTATTCTAGTTTTGTTCACCTGTCGCCCATCTGTTCAAGTTAGCCAATTAAGTCATTCTTTGTCTACCGTTGTCTCTTCTACTTTCTATTTTTCCAGTGAAAGGCCTGGAATTTTAAGTCAATTCAAGTGTCAAGCGTCCTTGAATGCTGCTATACAAAAATACAATGCATAACAAAAATCACATAGATCTAATACAGACGTATCACTCTGCTAATGCAGACATTACAGACAGGCCATTTCTAGTCCCTGCTGTGCAGCATCCTGGATTTGAACTAGGGTTGTCACATCTTTCACAAAGACATATCCTAGTGACTACCCACTTAAATACTGAGTCATCCACTAGCAAAAGGGGTAGTTTCATTTGTCGACTAAACAATAGATTATTGACTGATTATTTTGACAAAAGAGAAGCAGAGAAGCACATCAACACAATAATGGTGATTAAGTGCTAGGAAAAAGCCAAGACAGACAGACAGACAGAAACAGTGAAAGTAAAACAAAGAAATAGGACCTACCAGTGGCACCATCCAACTACCCAGTCTGACAAAAAGAGGCTTAAGATGATAATGTCAGATGACACAGCAAACAGAAAGGCACACATAAGATCTAGATTTAACAACTACCTGCACAAATTCAAGACCAGAAAAAGAGAGCAAAAAAGAGAGCATGTAGGAGCAAAGCTCGAAATTCAAAAGGAGAATGAACAATGAGAAATGAAAAGAGAAACAAGCCATTAGACAGGAACAGTATCTTAGTTCTCTGCAAAATTTTAAAAAGTTTTGCTAAATATCTTCAGCATAGTTTCAACCTGAAAACACAAACATACACAGCCCTTCTTCAGTGACAAGTTCACCCTGACCAATAAAAGACAGTGTCTAATTCTGGATGAGGAGCATATAACATATCATAAGAGCTGAACTAGGAAAAGGACAAACAGAAGACTTCTACTTTGCTGAACTTCAAAACAAGCCACTTCTAAATTTGTCCAGGTGTTTAACTGTGGTTTACAGCCAGTCTACAAGACAACAACACACATTTGGTCAAATAAAGCAGTACTGAAAATAAGGGCACTCACTGCCGACTTCCTCACCTTTCTACAATAACCGGGTCATCCCCTACAGCTGACAGGTCCAGCTGTGTCGGGACAGAAGTCTTCTTTTGCTGGTGGGACTGTGTGCCGAGCTCCGCAAAACTGTCTGTAAAATTTGTGTTACAAATGATGAGAATCTGTGATTATTTCGTTCAGCAAAATGTCTCCGATGCTTGTGTCAAATATATCTGTAGCCTTTGTGTCAAAAATGAAAAGACACTGATTACAAGCCACTGAACCCTGCAAGACTGTCTTTTACGTTTGTTTCACAAAGTGTCTATAAAGTTTATGTCTCATAATGTTTATACAATTTGTGTCAAAAACTGTCTATAACATTTGTGTTTAAAAAATGTCTATCGTGTTGTGTCACAAAATGTCTACAACCTTTGTGCTACAGAATGTCTACATTATAACATTTGAGTTACAAAATGTCTATAACGTTTGTGTCATTAACAAAGATAAACTGGTAACTCTTAACACTTTGTTGTGCATACCTGTTACATTTGCATTCTAAGCAAAAAAAACCAACAAAAAACAAAAAACTGTAGGACCGTCATGTAACATACGTGTCTATGAAAACAAGAAACACATAATTAAAATCAAGAATTTAACAAATTTTAAACATCTTTTAAGACTGAAACTTTGCAGGGGAGCAAAATACTCTACCGTTCAAATCTTGTGCCATCCTTGTACGTTTGTAAGGAGTCGACGACATCGGATTTTCAAAGGGTATTGGACTCTGCCTTGGAGACCCCATATTTCTCTCCTGTTGGGAACCTGTCATTATCAACAACAATAAAACAACTCTATTTACAAGTGAAAAACTACATATTAGTTTACTTTAGTAAGAGTTTGACGGTGCTCGCAACTGCATGTATGGTTATACGAGCGTGCGGAAAACTAGTTGGATGCATTCACTAAGACTAAGTATGACAAGAAAACTGAAGGGAAGAAAAACAGAGGACACCAAGGTACAAAATTCATAAAGAGCCTGAACACTTGATTGACTAACAATACAATGAACAACAACTCATTATGAGGACCTCGAATGAAAAAGAGGGATGAAGATCCATGATCACCGATGTCTTCTCCAGAGAAGACATTTGATGATGATTATTTATAAAAATCCCTCTCCTGTTGGGTATATGTCTAGCAGACGACAACACAGACAGTATTTCTTAAGCACATAGTCTGGAAACCTAAGAAGCATCAAAGTCCCTGATTGAAAGCTGAGTTAATATTTCCTGAAACTTAAATGTTACCGGTCTGAGTGGGACACAATATAGGTCAAAGGGCTCAACCAAGAGCCACTGAAATAGTACACTTGCTAAAGACTGTGTTCAGAGGACAATGGGAAATCACAAATTAACATTGGGGCTCTAGTGGTCTGGCAGTAGAGTGTTCGCCTCTCATTCAATAGGCCCTGAGTTCAAAACCTGAAAGCACCAAAAAAAAATTTATTCTCTAAAATGTTCCCCTTTCCCCTCCTTTCCATTTCTCTGGTCATATTCTGTCATCTGCAGTCATCTCCACTTTCTACCCCTGCCACCCCCTCTGGGCTCCTCTCTCCTTTACCTTTGACTCTTTCTACTCCTACTCCAGGCTCTTTCTTACTGCTGTCTGTCAGCCACAGTCCTGATCTTTGGGTAAGTAAGATTAAACACCAAGCCTTCTTGAATAGGGGCAAAAAATCTTGGAGGTCCCATGAGCAAGTAGCGCACTTTTAAGATCCCTCCGAGGTCCTAAAATCGATAACAATAGTCTTCCACCGCCACCCATGCAAAATACTCTCATCAGTATAAAAAGAGTAGCAGAAATCAGAATGAGGCTGCCTGAAGGCAAAGGGCTCTATGAAGTAAGAAAAAAATGGTCACACAAATCAGCTGCACTGCAGATTGTAGAACCAGCAGTTGACTACCCATGAGATGTAGCAGGGGAATGCAAAAAAGAAGAACAAATTATCATTAAAATGAACTAGCCCTTTCAGGTCCCTCTTTTTTCTAATATTGTCATGGTGCATGAAAATTCCAAAAAGACTTCATAAAAGCCAAAAACAGTTTTAACAGAGTTCATTTCAAGCATACCCTCGCAGTAACAAAAACAGCTCACTGAAATTTAAACAAAGCACATTAAATGAACTATGGACTTTCCCTGGAATCAGTGAGTACAGATTGACTCCATTACCCCAAAATCCTTCAGAACAACAAGAAGAGCAATAGACAAACTGATTTACCAAGATACAGCTTTAATTGATCCCCTTAGGCAAAATTGTTTCAACAATCGTATACACAAACATTGTATGATCAACGTTATGTAATACACAATATCACACAGCATCAATATGTCATTGCTGGTTGCCAGTGTGTAGTAGCCTACCCAGTTCTTACAGACTGAGTTACTGTGTATTGATCAAGACACAGCCTATTGATGACCCATCTAAATGTCAAATATCCAGAAGGAAGACCAGGCTAGGGGTGACCATCACCGACCCGGCAGGTCCCAGATGACAATAGGGAATGGCCACTGTAAAGGAGGTTAGCTGTGAATATGTTGAATAAGAAGCCCCAGACCAACTGGCAATGCTCTTCCCAGGACGGGGTGAGGTGGTAGGTGGCAGTACCATGTCATGAAACACCCTATGAGTCAGCTGACATATTTTCAAATTAAGCTACAAAAATGGGCAAGTGCCCTAGTGCTGGAAAAAAGCAACAGTGATCCTGAACCTCAAGTCAGGAAAAAGTAAGGCATGACCAGTAAGTTAATGACCTATCAGCCTAAAAAACTCTGTAGTTAAGACAATGGAACACATCATAGTTTGCAGAATGCACTGGTACCTAGAGGCTAGCAACATTTATTGATTTACAAAAAACTATTTTACAAGGTTTGGAAGAAAGGTCAACACGACAAACTCCTAGGAAGTGGTATCCAAGGCAACGTGTACCAACGGACCAAATCCTATCTACACAACCGTAGAGCAGGTGTTCTGGTGGATTGATATTGAGGATGGAAAATGCTGCTGCAACAAGGAGTACGCAAAGGCAGAGTCATGTCACCTTTGCTCTTTATCCTCTTCATTAAAGACTCCATGAAAGAACTACCAAAAGGAATACATGCCACATTATATGCAGACAACCTGGTTCTTTGGTGATTGAAGGGATTCATCACCACTGCCGCAGATCGCATGCAATCAGCACTGGGACAAACTCACTAAATTGACAGAGCCCTGATATGTATCCCTAAACAAACAAAAATCTTCCGCTATACTCTTCACTCTCAGCCAAGCTGAGCCAAAAAGAACCTGGCATTGGACAAGACCCCCCCCCCACCCCCAACCCCCCTAAAGTTTGACAACCAACAGAAATATCTAGGAATAATCTTTGACAAGCGTCTCACATGGAAACAACACATTCAGAATGCAGAAAATAAGGCCAGGAAGAAGCTTAACATAATGAGGAAACTTGCTGGGACTCAGTGAGGTGTAAAAGAGAAAACACTAAGTGGACAGGTTATCTGGGCGCAATCAGGCCCCATCTATTGTACGGATCCAGTGCATGGATGACTGTACATTGACAAAAGAACTGAGCAGGAAGGCCCACTATATGATACATACCAGGCTTCAACTTCAAGTGTGAGGCGATCGAGAAGAAAAAAGGCAATGTGAAGACATTATTCAGAGTCCGACCTAACAACTCTTGCATCCTCACTATAAATTTTTTTAAGTTGCGTAAAAGCCTAAATCTAAAGAAAGGTACAGAAAAGCCTATAACAAAAGAAGGTTTCAGAAAAGGCAAAGCATGTGGCACAAAAACCTCAACACAAGATAATTGCAATTGAAGTTGTTGGGGTTTTTTCACATAATTTTCTCGCATTGAAGCTTTTCCACAAGTTTTTTTGTTTGTTGATTTTCTCACAATACTGGACCTCTTGTACCTTTAAAGCTCATATTCATAGACGGGCCAAGGGACCAGTATTTTTATTTTTTTAATTAGAGAGTCTTCAGAGTGACTCACCAGCTTGTGGGGTTGCATGGGTGGACCTAGGGGGAGGTGGGTCAGCGGGCAAGGCGTTGATGTTGGTCATGCGACAATGGAAGTCGTGATAAGCTTTCTCCAGAGTCTGAGAATTAGATGGAAAATAAATTGGCAACACATTGTGTAACTATGGTTTAAGTAAAGGGCAGTACATTGACACAATAATGGACATTTAGAGCAGGGAAAGAATCAGACAGACGGACAGACAGACAGACAGACAGACAGACAGACAGACAAACACACACACACAAACAGACAGACAGACAGATAGACAGACAGACAAACACACACACACAAACAGACAGACAGACAGACAGACACACAGAAATAAGAGAAGGAAAGAAAAGAAGCCGAACATATCAGCTGGTGGTGCCCTCTAACCATCGGCATATATATATAAGCAGCATCTCATGAGACAGAAAACAACGTTATGGTCAGAAAACAGATCATTTCCTTACAATCAATGCAACCAGCATTTTCTGGCCTGTATTGGCCGAGGTAGCCAGAGGTGCCATCATCCCTGGATGAAAAATATAAACCATTACACCACAAACACGGATGGCTCAATCGCTGTCTTATCCTGCATTAACTATTGCCGACCTCTTGCCTCATAACCACAGAACCGCCCCATGGATCACCACAATTGATTTAATACATTTGAATAATGAATCTGAAGAGACAGTTTGTGCGGCTCCTTCTTCATCACAGAAACAAAATGGCCCAAAGATACCTAAAGAGCTTAAAGCTACCCATAATGTTGCTTCTTCCGCAAGATTCTCTTATTCATATCATTCGGCCTTTCTGAAGCCCAGGGCACATAATTCCCAGAATGAACTTTTCTAGTCATGTTGAAATGAGCCTCATCGTTAAAGCGACTGTAGAAAATTCTCTCTCTGTCTCACGTCTTAAAAACCCATGTACTCACTGTTTTTCTCTCTAAAGCAATGTCTGGGGTTTTCCTAAGTGGATAGAAATGTGACACAGCTTGACTTTCAAATTATGCTTTAAGTTTCTGTACGTTGGGGACTTAGATGAGCCTAGTTCACCGATACATTCTCGAACAGATTTCTTTGGTGTTTTCTCGACCAACGCGCTAACTGCTTTCACATTTTGCACCGTCTTGTTAATGCTTACTCCCTCAAATTTAAGGTGAACTCAGTCCACATGTCACTACCTCAGAATTACAAAGTTCTATCTGACATTTCTGGCTGCTTTGAGTTACTAAGACCATGAAGTCAGAAACCAAATGTTCTACCTGCTCTATCAAAATCGTAAGATTATGTGGAGCCGTTATCAAAATATTAAAAGAATTGCATTCGAAAAAGCATTGACATGATGTGAAACTCAAAATCTTTGACGTTAAATTTCTCAAAACTTGGTACTGAGCAGATAGAACTTTGCAAGTCTGAGGTAGCGATGTGTCATTTATTTTACATTTAGTTGTTTTTATGCCCCCTTCGACACAATTTATAGCATAGAGAAGGCGGGCTTTGCTCCTTCCTGTCAGGGCTAACCCATGCTGAGAGGGATACAACGTCCCTGAAGAAAGACCGTAAGGGAATAGAATTTAGGAATAGACTTGTGAAATCACACTTTTTCAGTAGAAGCAGTCGTGAGGTACGGCCTCTTGAACACAGAAAAAATGCCAGAACATCTTACTTACTTAAACTTAGACACTCCCTAATTTAAGACGCAAGAGGCAATCAAAGATGACCAAGAAGATATGTCTTCAGCTAAGGCGGGGATATCATTTCATTTCTTGTTAACGAGTTCAGTTCATCTTTGGTCGCCCCCTGCCTCTGTTCCCATCGATTTTCCAATAGGATATGACTGGGCTATCTTTTTTTCTTTTTTTTTCTCCAAGGTGTTTTCCAGCACTTTCAGGTGGGATCTTTCTTATAGTTCTTTTTTCGTTATCAGGTCTTTCAAGGGGACTTTGAGTATCCTGCACAGGCATTTGGTGTGAAAGAGTCCAGTTGCCTTTCCTGATTTTCCCAGAACATATCTACGTTCAGATAAACATTTGGCATTGTCCTGGAGATAGATCTATCTTCCAGTTTTTCTTCCTTTTCATTCCTTTTCTTCCTTTTCATTTTATTCTTTTCTTCCTTCCATCCTCCTTTATTTTTCAATTCCTTCTTTTCTTTTCCTTTCTGCTGCCATTATTTTTTCTACCTTCAATCTTTCTTTTTTTCCCTCCCCTCCTTCCTTCGTGCCTTTATACAAAGGGCACCTTTGAACTAATCAATTTCTTTGTTTTTCTCACTTTTTACTTGCACAAAATAAAACACAATTCAGAGCAAAATCCTTATACTGGTTGGCAACATTTGCTTTTGTCTGCATATTTTGGCGTTTCTTTCCTAATGACATATCTTCAATAGAAGACTTTGAGGCCTAAAGAGCAGCAAATTGCAGGTTCTCACTGCTGTTACATTTAAACTAAAAGGTTCTTTTAAAGTATTTAGAGGTGGCATTTCAAGGGAAAAAGTAGAACAAAACTAATTAGTCATGGAAAACCTTAAAAAGACTCAACGAAAATTGGGAGGAGCGGAGGGGGAGTACTGGATGGAAACTGGGCTATAGAATATGTCACGAGCTACTAAGGGAGGAGTGGGCGGAATAGAAATGAAGCACACACCTTTTTCAACAAAATTAATTAGTTCTATGTAGCCTTTAAAAAAACTTGGAAAATAAGGTGGAGATGGAATATCAGATCAAACTGATATAGTAGAAAGTGTCACAAGTTGCCTTTGGGTAAATAGTTATCACTGAAATTAAAGAGATTTACTTTTTCTTTCCCAAAATAAATAGTCCTTAGCTTAGTAGCCTTTTTTGAAAAATTGAAAAATACGGTGGAGAGAGGATATCTGATCAAATGTTGCTATTGAAGATGCCGTGAGCCGTTATAGATAAGAAAGAGAAATGCCCTTTTCTAAATGCACAGCCAAGCGAGAATCTGTTCCGCTCTGTAACTCAGTCAGTAAATACCACAGAGTTATACAACTACATGTACTTAGAGCTGGATTTTCAGTTTGCCTGCGGGGAGTCAAAGAACATATTTTCATGAGACAAGAGTTGTGCACAGAAAAAAGTGAGCATGTGACGGTAAGATACGAGTACACTGAAGGTTTTCTTTCAAACCGGGGAACGAACGATCATCTAACAGTACAATAAAGAGTCTCAATTAATTCTTAGCAAACTGCTGACTCAGAATAACAACAGCCATGTTGGTGTGGTTTCTCCATTGTTCACTCTACTCTGCTTTGCGAAGAGTTTGGAGTCACCGCCCCATTTCGAATGAGACAAATTTTTAACTCTTAAAGGACGTAGTGGACACATACGTCCGACAACAGAGGACCAAAAGCAAAGTTGCAACCGCCACCTACTCATGTAGTGAGGTAGGGCCCCTTGAACGTAGAAATAGTACCAAAACACAAACCCTAAGATAAATATTTGATATTGCCTTGGAGATAGATCTATCCCCTTCTGTTATGTTAGAGGTCATTTTTTAAAATCTTTTTTCTTAACTCCATTCTCCTTCCTTCCTTCTTTTTTTTTCTTCTTTCCTTCCTCTGGTCTTTCCTTACTTCTTCATCCTTTCTCCATTCCTTTTTTTCTCTCCCCTCCTTTCTTCCGTCTTCTAATCACAGGACAGTGCTTTCAAACGCACGAACCTGTTTCTTTGTTGTCCTCATTACAAAAACAAACAAAACAACACTGCCACTATCCAGAAATGAATATTCTTTTTTCGTTAAGTTTTAGTAAAGGTTTTTATGGCGCTCGCAACTGCATAAGGTCCTATGACCGCCAGAAGATTAGAAGTGTTAAAAGAGAGTAACAAACATTTTAAAAAAGAAGGGGAGATAAGGACGATAGATATTTGAAAGGAAAGAAGAAGCAAACCACACCAGAGCACCCGCCAACAACCCACAATGAATATTCATATTAAGAATCTCAACATGAAATATGAGTGTTCAAAACATGTACAGTGACGTCTATACTACATCACAGTGTTGGTTATTAGGTCTGTCCAAGCCTGAGGGATTTCCACTGTCGGGCTGACCTCAGAACTGCAACAGCCATGTTGAATTGAACAGGTTTCTCCCAACCCAAGGTTTTGCGCATATATCTATGCCTATATCTATGTGGTTGAACTGGGTTTTTTCTTTTTTTTTTGTTCCTGTGAAATGTTTTATCTTGCGTGAACAAAGTATAACGTTCAGTGATCATATGATTAATGTAAAGTATTCAAAGCTTATACTTGTTGTATGGGAGAGAGCCTTATAAATGCAGTCTGTTATTATTATTATTATTATTATTATTATTATTATTATTATTATTATTATTATTATTATATCTTTAAAAAAATTTTTTTTTTTTTTTTGGGGGGGGCATTCATATAACTGTGTGCCACCTGGCCCTTCAATTGATGCTGCCAGTTCCGTCGTGTCTTTTAATTAGAGATATGCAGAATGCTATCAGCTTCAAGACTCCTTCAACAACAAGGACACAAGCGACCACCGAGGTTACTACAGCACACCAAGGTGTTCACAGCAGCCCAGCATGTACTCTATTCAAATTGCATTTATTTTCTCCTGTATTTGAATTATAAAGAAGTTTGAAATGGCCTTCACAGACACCAGCAAATGGTGTATATTCACAGGAAAGGAAGAAAGGTTTTGTAAACTGGTAAACTGAACTGATATCAGTTACGCAGAATGACAGATGGACAGACAAACAAACAGACTAACTAAAGGACAGACAGACAGACAGACAGACAGACAGACAGACAGACAGACAGACAGACCGACAGACCGACAGACCGACAGACCGACAGACCGACAGACAGACAGACCGACAGACAGACAGACAGACAGACAGACAGACAGACAGACAGACAGGACAAACAGACAGACTGACGGACAGGCCGACGGATAGGACAGATGGCTGGACAGACAGACTGATGGACAGAACAGATGGACAGACAGACAGACCAACGGATAAACAGACAGACTGACAGACAGATCGACAGACAAGTATAAAACTACACAGACATTCTCCAGTCAGCCGCAGTCCCCACACATGGAAAAAAGCAACCAAACTAAGATGTCCTCCACTCACATGGGCTTCTCTATCCAGATTCTTGAGTCTGTACTTAGCCTGGGCAATTATGTCAGCCGAGTCAGTTGATGAGACATCATCATCGAGGTACCCTCCAGCTCTCGAGTGTGAGACAGACGGTAAATCAAAATCCACGTCATGGTACACATCCTTCTGGTCTGGTTCGAATCGTAAAGATTTTTTTGGATTGCTGTCGCCGTCACCGAAGTCTACCAGATGTCTGCTCCCGGCCAGATTTCTTCCAGATGATCTTGACTCATTTAAAACAGCCCTACAAAAGGGGACAAAGAAAATAAACAAAATTAACAAGATGAGGCTCTTCGCTCAAATCTACCTCATATTCAGACCCAGCCTCACAGAATATTAAGAAAGCATCCAGCAAAAAAAATAAAAAATGATACATATCAATTAAACAAATTAAGAACGGTACAAATCTAAACAAATCAGAAAATGTGGAGTGAAACAACAACCCCC
>NW_004797421.1:780937-785462 GCF_000002075.1 Aplysia californica
CAAGCTTTCCAAAATAACAGCAAACCCCCCCCCACACACACACACACATACCCATGCAGAATCGGAATAACCTACTGTCGTCCTCATTTGCTAGGACCAGAACAGTACAGTACCTACCCGGAAGCTGACAGAGGACCAATTGACACTCGGTTACCCTAAAACTACAAAGTTCTATCAGCTCAGTACCTAGTTTTGAGAAGTTGAACGCTAAAAACTTTGAGTTTCACAACATGTCAAGCTTTTTCGATTGCAGTTCTTTGAATATCTTGATAACAACTCAGAAAAATCTCACCATTTTGAAATAGCAGATGGAACGTTTGGATTCTGACCTCATGGTCTTTGTAATTCAAAACGGCCAAAAATGTCAGATAGAAATTTGCAATTCTAAGGCAGCAACTTCACATTGTTCAAACTAATTAATTAACCCGTGGACGACAATACTTTGCTTCACGTTGACAGCTATAGAAATATAGTGTAGGAAGCAAAGAGTTTATCATAATAGTACTAAAGCGAATAAAAGAATTTTCATTATCCAACAAAAGCAAATCTTACCCGTCAGTCTCATCCGCTGGCTTTCTGTAAACTTCAGTATTCAGGGCTGGCAACAGCATGAAAAGAAAAAAGATAAACATTTTAAATGCATTGGTAATTGCATTATTTTATTTACAAATTAAATCCTTCAGATGCACTTTTCAATTAACCTTTCGTCATAACATCAAAGGGTTTACTCTTTTTATCAACCTATTCTGCCACAGAAGTTTTTCTACATAATCAATCATATAAACATTTCCAGCAATTTTCAATATAAAGCTCTTTTAGAAAGGAGCTTGAGGAGGTATGCAAAATGCAACAATAAAGGCAAAGAATACTATTTGATATAATTTACAAACATTTCCCTCTTACTTGCACTTGCATTTACCAAGCTTACCTCTTGTGGTCATGTGCAAATTCTGACGAAGGTCTACAATTTCTCTATTCATCTCTCTCATTTGCAATGTCTGTTCCTCAAACCTTTGAAGTAAGTCCTTGTTACGATCAAGCTGAAACAAACACAAAAAATTATTTTTTTAAACACACTATATCATTTTGGAGATTATAAGAATGGAACAAAAAACAATGAACAGACAAAAGGTAAAGTCACCATAAACAACTGTGTGTCTTCAACAGTTTTATCCTATCTTGTCTCATCAAATGTTATCTTGTCATGTCTTGTTGTTTTTTTCTTGTCTCTTCTTATTCATATAAAGTTTGGTCTCCACTTGCCCGATCTTATCCTGTCTTCTCCTATATTGTCTCGTCTTTCCTTATCTTATCTCATCATACACTAAAACACTTTTTCCTGTCTAGTCTTATCTTATCATGTCTTGGCTTGTTAGATAAAATCATGTTTATTCTTTTCTCGTCCTGTCCTATCTTCCCTTGTCTTTGGGTTTTTGGGTTCATAACAACCTATGCTAATATTTGGGCTTTTGGGATCAATACTAGCTTATGCTAACATTAACTCATTCGCTACGCCGAGCCGTGAGGGGCAGCGCGGCTAAAGTGCAGTCAGTCGACAACCGATCTTCAATTTTAGCTTAGATTCTATTCCAATCCACATATCCATGTTAAAATAAAGGTCATAATATAATGATGACTTCCGGGTCAAGCATTTCAACTGAAAATCGGAAATTTAGATTCAGTTTTGAAACGCGATTTCGTAGTTTATTCGACTTGGTTTTATCGCGATGCCAAAATTAAAGCCCGGACACAAGTCTTAGTAATTTTACACAACAAAATCTATCATTATTTTGCCCACTAAAGAAATGTAGGACTCTTTTTTATAATATTGATACGATTGGACTCATATTGCCAATGCACTGTTATTGAGAAATCAATATTTTTAAGTGCTAGATATAGGTCTAGATCTAAATTGTCAAAATATTTTTTTCTCCCCAAAATCACTACTGTTTGATGAAATTACACAAAAAAGTGCCACTCAAGACATGTATATGTTTATTCCAAATGCAATTCTTAATAATTCCATATAAGATACAAGTGAGCTTTTTCTGTTTGTGGTCGTTTTTCAAGATTATAAAAATTTATATATTTTTTTCAATATCGGATGTTATGATCCAAATGTACAAATATTATGGAATGTATGTAAATAACTGAAAACTTTTCAATATATTCCATTTCTATATTCATTTATGGTTATTTTGATGTATCATTTGACTAGGTGCAAACATATTTTTTGAGTTTCACCAAAGATTTATTAATTTTCTATTTTCAAATTTTATCCGCATCCAATCAAAATTGTGTTGCATAATCGTCTCTTACAGGAACCAAAGTTGAAAAATACAAAAATAAACATTACAGATGTATTCTACAAACCAAACTGAAAATATTGGTATATAATACGTTGATATTTATTTGAATTTGTAGCCCCAAAGACCTTTTAACTGATTTCGTCCATTCGGCCGCTGACAGCGGCTCGGAGTTTTTCCGCTGTCTCCATTCCACCGCTGTGAGCGGCTCAACCAAATCCGAAACAAATGTGCACTTTTTAATATAGTTCCTACTTTTTAAGTTGTCGAAAGGAAGTGGAACTTGTAAACATACCTGACCTCAATCTCTGAGCGCCTATATCGATCGAAACTCCACGAAATTCTTGCAAAAATCGTTGTTTTGTTGTCGCTATGTAGGCTAGATCTAAGGGTAAACAACACGGAGCCTGGTATAATAAAAAGGCCCTTCAAAGAGAGATATTCAACTAAATTTGTGAAATTCTTGCATAAATGCACTACAATTTTGTGTTGATTCTTATGGATTATAGGGACTTGTAGAGCTGAGAAAATGCGGTAAGTCGAAATTTTCGAAGAGCTGTAGCGCAATTTTTTTTTCTCATTCGTTTTTGTCTGAAGAAAACCGCAATACAAACAGATTATAGGTCATAGTTATTGATATAAACAGATTCCTCTATTGATTCCCATCACTTTGGTATATGACAATACCTATTCGAGTAACTTAGAGCTTCACAGTAATGCATTAAATAGATGCAACCCAGGTCTAAAACTGAACAGGGAAAAATAATTCTGTCCAGAGCCTGAAAAAATCATGGACGGAATCAGTTAACTGCCCACTAGTCGTCATCTCATTCGCCCTCCCGAAAAAAAATTTGTCCACAAGCCGAAAATAGAATGTAGCGAATGAGTTAAGAAATTTGGACTTCGTTCCAGGTTTTCTGTACCCTTGATACTGATCCTGGGCCAACAAATCAGAATAATTGTTCTTTATACTGACAAAACGACAAAACGTATGGAGGCCCTCTAATTATGTTTTTATATATTTATCAAATAAAAAGGGTTGAAAGTCAAATAAGAACAGAACCTGTACCACATGCTTAAAAAAAATAGTTTTGAACAAATATAATATGTCAAGGCACCTGTAATTCTTTTCTTGTCATTTGTTTTTCTTACATGTTCAAATGTATGCATGAACTGAACACACTTTAATTCTTTCCCCTTTACATTTTCTTATAACCTTGGCTACCCATTTTTTCCAACTTCTTGTACATTTAGCAACCTTCCAGATGAGTATTCAAATTCTTTTGAGCTTAGCGGAGGTGAAAGTAAATTCTGACAACTGACCATGACTCTGACACACTTTTCTCAAGAGGAATGAGAACAGGCAACAGCTTGACCCCTTTATTGCCTTACGACATACCTGGTACGTCACAAAAATGGCGTCCTGGTTAAGGAGCCTAACTGAAAATCAGTGCTCCAAGCAGGGACACAGACCCCTAGCAACGAAGGGGTTAATGTTAATGCTGCATTTTTTTTTATCGTACCAAGCCCACCATTGAGAAAACACCAATCAGAAACGAGTGGTATGCCTGGCTTTTTTCACCAGGTTGAATCTCCTGCTGAATTTTTGTAGCTGGCTTCAGATGGGTTTGACACAAGCTCTCTCCTTTTTGGGGGTGGGGGCTGGGTAGAACGAGAAAGGGTCCAATAAGGCTGGGCCTAAAGGTTTTTACAAATTGAATTGATTACACTGTACGAGGCCATAACATTTTTACCAATCAAACTGATTAAAAAGAGGAGAAAGTACCTCCTCTTTCAGTCTGGCCTCCAGCAGCTGCTTCTGCTGCTCAAAGACGACTTGTTCCTGCCTCAGATTCTCCTTGGTCTTCTCCAGGTCTCTGTGCAGCATCAGGGCCTCGGGGGACGGACGTCGCAGCTCTCTCAACAACTCTTCTTGTCCTGTGGGGAAGATTTAAGAAAAAAAGAAAAATGGGGGATAGCATAAGATTATTAAAGCAAAAAAAAATAAAATAGGATGCGATAATACAAAGATGAGAAAATAGGAGATAGAATAAAATAAAAACAAGAAAGTGGAAGACAAGTTGAGAAAGGAAAAAATCGAACAATACAAAAGCATGACACTGTAAGACAGAACAAAAAAAGATATCTCTCCCTCCCTGCCTCTCAAATACACCCACCCACCAACACACACATTCCCCGCTCATCCCCACCTAACGCCC
>NW_004797421.1:785684-815684 GCF_000002075.1 Aplysia californica
CTATATCACGACTATTTTACTTCAACATGCTGTTGAGCTTGAACTCAGCCTGCCTGCCGCTTTGTAAAACACACTGTAGGGGGGTGGGGGGGGGGGTGGGGGTGTTGTTTGGGGTTTTTTTCAGTGTTGCGACACGCACAGGGTAAAATACTTTCAAGAACAACCTTCAACAATTTTTCCATCATTTAGTCTGGTTCCTTTGTTAACAATCTCAACAATTTTCTTAGGGGCATTTTCACAGCCATCTGTGTCATTTTAATTTCATTTAAGCCACAATAGTGAAGTGCAAACAAAAAAAAGTGTGAAAAATAGCCTATTTCTATAAACCATCATGCATTATCGCCAGTGTTACATGGGTGCGTAAGCATTGAGGAAAGACACTGCGTCCTTCTGTCATAATCACAGATCTACCCCATTTAGTCTCAGCCCAGACCCCATATATCCTTTTTTTAAAAATCCTGTGTCCTAATTTGGTGCTGAATATTGATATGTTATTGTTCAGAATATCAAAAAGAGACACTAGGTTTTTAGGGTTTTAACAAATAATTATATACTTGGCGATTTACACTGATGATGATGATGATGATGATGATGATGATGATGATGATGATGATGATGATGATGATGATGATGATGATGACGACGATGAAATGATGATGATGATGATGATGATGATGATGATGATGATGATGATGATGGTGACGATTGAATATTGAGGATTATGATATGGATTAATCTGGGTGTTACTTTAGTTCTTTGTTTTGTGCCTATGCAAGATCCCCTTAGGCTGTCCTGAGAGGCACGACACAATCCTTCCCAACTCATCCAATCGAATGACCAAAATTTGGAAATAAATTGTCATCTGAATCCCAAACATTAGATAGATGTGTGCCAAAACATCACATCAGGGCTACTTCTAGGTGATGATTTTATTATTGTTCGTATATCCTTCCAATTATTTCATATGCAAGTCTTTTACTGTAATACCTGCACATGTTTTTATAATACAAGCATATGAGCCTATTCTTCTTACAGTATTTTTCTTTATCCATCAGCAAATACCCTTCTCCCTCCGAGACCTAACATAGACAACACACTCTATGGAACATTACAGCAACTGCAGCAGACCTGCACTTATCACTACATGGCATTGGACAGAAGGGCGAGAGCCCAGCTGTTGCTGGATCGATAACAACAACAACAACAACAACATCCATCAGCAAAGAGTAAATACACTTGTCACTGTAAGTTGTGCTCTTTTTTTATGGGGAAATCAAAGCTAATAAAACAATTAGGACCAAAATAAAAACTTTCTAATAAATATAACGCATTATTTTCACCTGCCCACGCCTTAATCAAACATTTCTAATAACAACAATAACTTCAGTGAGTTTGGAGTCTGGTACATATTTAAAGTCGCCATAAACACAGCAGGATTATTCAAGAGACAACGCCTCAAACTTAGCATCTGACTCTCAAACAGCAAAACATCACAAAAGGTGTTGAGAACCAGATGTCTATTGGGCATTTAGAAAAATGGCAAAATAAAAAAGCTTGGTTTCTTACGTTCGTAAAGTTTCGAGTTCATTTTTGTACATCACAACTTGTTCCTTCAGCGTTTTGTAGTCAGACATCTGAAAAGACAAAACAAAATGGCTGACATGCAATTACTGAAAAAAAATTTTATTGTGGAAATCTCAATCTGAACTACAAAATACACTGTATGCATTTTATGATTTATCATTAATACGCCCCAACAAACCTTTTCTTCATTACAAATCATTCTCAGCACTTTGGGAAAATTCGGTGTAAGCTGCCATTTTACAAGTGCTCAAACACTAACATACTGACAATTTCTTTCACTTTTTTCTCAGCTGGGTCAAGCAAGAAACATCTGTGCAATCTGTTTTTCGCAGGGACACAGCATCAAGCCCAGATTTAGAGTTCAAACCCTGTCGTATGTACGGCAGCCTTACCATTGGACTATTGACACCACAATATAAAACTTTCATGCACTCTAAATCATTTCAATACATTTTCAACTGGAATTATACACAGCAATGCAACATCAAGCAGCTCAGGCTTTGCTTTTACTAATCATCCCAAGGCACTTGCAACACAAATTGGTCATATATGTGCCGAAGACTAGAAGTATTTCTAAAGAGTAACAAACAAAGAAAAGAAGGAGGAGAGACAAGGACGATCAATGTTTTATAGGAATGAAGGAGTAAACCACACCCAAGCACCCGCCAACCACCCGCCAGTTAGGACAGGCTCCACAAAAAAGCTCATGGTCTGTGCAACCCCTAATCCTCACCCTCAAACTGACTCCCCATAACCGATCTCAACTTTTACTGCCCATATCTAGGCTTTAACTTCACTCAACACATCTAAAAGCAATCCTGCCGTAAGCTGACAAAACGCCCTTTGTTTATTCACAGCAGTTTCAAGAAAAAAAGGCTTTTTGTCAGCGTAACCACTGAAAAATAGTGCTTCCGAAATTTGAATTCTAGCTTATTCAAAAACTAGTCACAGTTTCACTTTGATTTTTTCATACAAGTAGAGTAACTGATCAGGCTTTCAATTTAGCAAATAAAATTTTTGGCGCCAAAATGAAAAAAAGGCGCTTTGTCAGCTTATGGCAGAATAGTACCTTGAGGTAGCCATGTTACGGGGAGGTTTGCAATACACAACAACCCGATGAAGTTTTCACTTTTGTCTAAGCTACATAAAAATAAGGAATGACATGAAAGCGAAGTAAGGGCTTTCTTTCCACTTACATCCCTGAGCTTGGCATTGAGGTACTCATTGTTCTTGTTGGCATTGACTTCGCTATACTTGGACTCCGACAACAGGGTCTGCAGAACAAAATCAAAATGAATAAAAATAATAAATTTTAAAAAATAAAATAAAATTCCATTTCATTTACCTCCCTGGGGTAACTTGGTTTAATTTGGAATACACCCATTAATACATAGTACAATATTTTATCCATTCTATATAACAATATCACACTGATACAGACAATCAAGACACCATTGCTCTGTTTTTTAGCATGGGTTATCTTGTCTCATGAGAGAACAGACACCCAATGACCATCCACCTAAAAGTCTAGTCACCATCATTTACTTTACTTGACATTATTATGAGTCTAAGCTCACTAATCACTTGGCCACTGGAGACAATACAGAACACAGATCTAAAGGAAAACATCAAAACAGTGAACTCACTTATTTGCTCACTAAGCTGACAACCACTAAAGGAGCCCGATCAAAAGATACAATTGATAAGTACAAGGTATTTATTCCAAGCACAAATTTTAGATATGACAACTTTCAACCGATTCTCATAGAACACCACTGAGAGCAACAACTGACCTCTAATTCATTGACCCTGTGAGTTTTGTCTCTCAACTCATCTTTCACAAGTTGCAAGCGAGACTTGTCTTCAGACACAATTCTCTCTTCCTCTGAAAAAAAAAAAAAGAATTTAAAAAAAAAAGAATCAATGGATAATTCCTAACTTATCTGACAACAAGAAACAATATAATAAAAGTATCAAGGGCATTTCAAATGTTACATCAGCTAAATGAGATTAAGCTTTTATCCCATGAGTTCTAGATTTAAATATGAAAGGAAAAAAAAACTGTTCTCTTCCTTTCCAGAAAAGTTTCTTTGAGTTTTCAGTTTGAGTTTCATGAAAGAGAAGCACATTGACACAGCAACTGTCATTTTGCACAGGGAAGAAGCAAAACATGCAGACACAAACAAAAGTGGAAAGAAAAAGAGGTAAGACCTACCAGCGGCACTCTCCAACCACTCTTGAAAAGTTCATTCTTAATCCACGGACATGACAAAATACGGTAAGCCTTACCTTGGAAATAACCTGTTTTAAATTCAAAGGGGCAAAAAGTTTCCAGAAAAAAAAACCCAAAGGCGAATACACATGAGGAAACCAATAACTCCATACACACAAATAAAGAAAAACATACTCACCTTTGACCTTGGCTTCTCGGACTTCTACATTCTGTATTCTCTCAATATATCTCGCTTGTTGATCTAGCTTGAACCTATATAAACAATAAGAAAGAGACATATGCCATTCTTCAGACACATTTGCCATCATCAAGATTATGAATATTTTGCCCCAACCGGGAAGATTAACGATAAAAGAGGTATCGTCAAGTCAGGAGCAACATTTTTAAAACTCTAAATTCTAGGGCAACTGGAAATTATCAGGATACTGAAATTTTCCAGAGGATGACCAAATATAGGACGAGTGGGGAGCCACAATCGACAAGTATCTGTTCCAGAACTGACACAACAGAGAGAGAAAGAAGGAAACATGGACCAAAGACCTGTCATTGGCCAATACATTAAGTAAAAAATTTATATTAAGAATTGATGACATTGAATGCTTTTTAGACTTCAAGGCTTGAGCATTCCAGGTCACTGAAACAATAAGATAATACCGATTACTTACTGAGCCATCTCGTTTTGCAGCCGCTGCTCAAATGCAGTTTCCTTCTGATTGATCTCAAGTTCTCTGCGTCTGAGGTCTCCTTCCTTATCTTTCACACGATCTTCCGAGACTTTCTTCTCTCTGTGGGTACCAGTTATAAACATCAATTTAAAGAAATAATAAAATGAAATAAAAATGCACTTTTACAGAACAGCAAGGGAAAATTTTTTCTTTAAGAGATCTTGTCTCTTTTGTGAAAACCAGTTATACACCAATTAACAGTAAATAAGAAAGACTGGGTCATTAAGCTTATCTTATAACTGTTCATAAGTTCTGCATAACTCATCAGAACATCAAAGCTGTCTGAGATCTGTCCCATGAATAAGTTTTCAGATGCAAACCAGTCCGTAGTGCAACTTTTTATGTTTCTCAGGGGAGTAAAAAAAGAAAAAGAGCAAGCAAAAAAAATGGGAAAAAAGAAGAAGAAAAAGAGAAACCAGGTGGGGAGTTCAAAAGTAAGTTGACTGAGCACCCTAAAGAAATCTGAGCTCTTTCCTTCATATACCAATAAGAAATAATAAAATGAAACACAAATGTACTTTTATAGAACACCAAGAAGAAAATTTTGTCTTTGGAGATTTTGGTGTCACACAAATGTCAAAGCCACTGACTAAAGGCTATTTATTTCAGAGTATTAATCAGTATCTACTCCAAGTTAAAAGAGAGTGAAATGAAGCAATTACGAGAAACATCAGATAACCATCAAACACCTCATATCTTCTTTGTCAATAAAAAAGCTCAACAATGTTTATTTACTCCATGAATGAATAACAATCATATGTTGAGGTAAGTTATGTGTTTATGTTTATTGTAAACCTTTTTTGGTCCTCAAGTCTCAGCCTTTGCCGTTTTTCTACTGCTACTCCTTGGCTCCTTCTTACTGCTGTCTGTCAGCCACACCCCTGACCTTATGGTAGGTAAGATCTAACACCTAGCTTTCTCGGATAAAGGTGGAGAATCTCGGAGGTCCCATGTGCAAGTTGCGCACATTAAAGGTCCCTTGATGGTTAAAAATCAATAACAGAAGGCTTCAACCATCATCCGGGCAAAATTCAAAATTTCTTACCAACTGAAAATATTTAATGTGTCCCGCGCGCTCACATGACCTTATTCAGTTGCGAGCACCATAAAACACTCACCAAAAAAAAGTCTTCGACTAATCTGTTGGTCATCATAACAACATAAACAAGGTAGCTACAATGCAAATAACTCTGTTGTTAAATATAGTGCAGTGTGGTCGGGGCATGAGATGACATCACTTCTCATCATTCAGGTTTGTAAGAATACTTAGCTACAGAACAGACCTTTTGATCTGATAATAATCAACTGCACACATATGTATTGACTGTTCATAAAGGAATATTTGCGAGGAAAAAAAACCCACTTTTAAAGCATAAAGAAACCAAGAACAGCACGGATTCATGATACCTTTTGTTCACCTCGGCTTCTCTCTTCACTTCGGCCTCCCTCTGTCTCACGGCTTCAATCTCCTCTAGGATGGACTGGCGCTGAGCATAAGTTTCTCTGTCTTGCAACTGTAACATATCGCACGAAAACTTACCTCATTTATCTTTTACAAGAATCACAGAATACATTACTCCATTTACTTTACCATTCTTCCCAAGACAAAAATAATCATAATGTAACCACAAAAATAATAAAGATAAAATAATGATGATGATGATAATGATAAAGATAATAATAATAATAATAACAATAACAACAACAATAATAATAACAACAACAACAACAACAACAACAACAACAATAATAATGATAATAGAATAATGATGATGATGATGATGATGATACATAATAACAATGAAAATGAAATGATAAGAATTAAAACCTCAATCACAACGAAGCTAGTAACCATTCTGATATGCTTATAATAATGATAAACAACTCATATTATATAGAGTACGTGAAATTGTCCCTTTTGCCATTAACAGAACAGTGTGTCATTACCTAAACAGACCCGAAAACAAATTAACATTCCAAAAGGCTTAGAGCTTCATGAGAAAATCAGATAAGCTGCCATCTTACAATCAGTCAAACACCAAAGTGCTGACAAAAGCTTTCATTGTCTTACCCGTTCTCACCTAAATGAACTGAGAGGAATTTGACAAAGGAGTCTTTCCCAAGAACGCAATGTTAGACCAGACGGGATATAAATCTAAGACCAAATAGTAACAAACACAACAGTCATTCCATTATTTTACCCAGGCCACAATTCAAAGCAAAACATTGCACTTTACTGCTGTACTGTAAGTTAGTGTTTTTTCTCTTCAACATTTTCTTCACTTAAATGACATAAAAGAATAACTCATTGCATAAATTAACATATATATCCACCCATAAATCAGTTCCAGTGTGCGTGTGCATGTGAGCGTGTGCGTGTGAGTGTGTGCGAGCGAGTGTGTGCGAGCGCGTGTGATAAAACACCAAACCAATGTGTCAGCATGTGGACAATAAAGATTATCTTTGTCCTATCTTATCTCATCTCATCTTAAACAGAAAAGGACAAAACAAAGGGAAACAAAAAATCCCTCCACTTACATCTGTCTGCTGTTGAAGTCTTTCCATTGCGTTCCTCTCTCGCTGCACCAATACATCATGCTTGTCTTTATAAACCCTTTCCAGCTGAAAAGAAATGTTCACATAACTACTTATTAGAACAAAACAAATTAGATTTACGAACTATCCAGGTGGCACATGCTATGCAAGAGGAAAACTATGTTTAGAACTCTTTCGTGCCATCATCCAACAGAAGCAAAACATATAAAAGAAAAATAGACAAAAGACGACTTTAAAATTTCAATTTTCCCCATTTTCTTGATTTTCTCATACTAGATATAACCCCTCTGAAAAATAACTAAGTCTATAGCTTGTACTGTTTGGCTTTAATTTACACCTAAGCCCTCGTGCTGTACTGAAATACAAAGATAAGTTTTCTGCATCTATTCCCAAACTTCATTGAAGCTCCAATAGCAGTGAAATAAACTGCTTTCCAATTCATTAAAAAAATATCGGCTTAATGTTGTTGCGTTTAGGATCAAAATGTATAATCCAAATAAGAAGTTGAGACTTCTTATTTTATTCAAGAAAATTCATTTCTGTACGTTTTCTAATTCGATTGAGAAGATAAAATTTGTAAAATATGCATATCTTTAATGTTTCAAGATCAAAAAGAAATGTAAATATAAATCAAATTTACATAATCTTTAATGTTACTAAATCAAAAGGAACTATAGATGTAAACACTACATATATATTTATCAAACAAAAAGCCATCCAAAAAATATCACAACTATGAAAAAAGGCCATACAAGAATAAAGTATCCACAATTTTTTTTTAACCTTCACTGAGCAACTCATTTTTCAAGATCATTTCAAATGTCGGTGGTTCGGACAAAAATAGACACATGGTGAACATTTACTAAACAGACTTATATACATGTTTCAAAAGAAATGTAAACTAAAATACAGAAATGTCTTATCTTTCCACTTTTCTTAAAACCTCATTTTCAAGTTTTGATTGTCAACAATGTCTGAACATAACATTCTGCACCTTTCCATCACTTGTCTCGGAGCCCAACACAGATTCAGTCAAAAATTGTCTAAGACAGCCTGCCATTGTTAAGGGGAAAAGTGGCCATGTTAGGTAAGTGGTTGTTTTACAGTGTCATTATAATGTAAAAAAAACACAAAGGAGGAAATGGAAAGTGGCTGCTTGTACAGGAGATTGTCTTGTAAAGGTGGATTTTAGAGCAGGCTCGATTGTACTGAAAAAACATTAGATACGAAAAAGACAAAAAATCCTGCACATTAGGGACGCCACGGTCTCATCAGCAAGTGAAAAAGAAATGTGGTCAGACCTCCAAAATAAAAGATTATTATTATCAAATCGACTGCTTAGTGTAAGACTCAACAACAAACCATTTGAAAAGTGACTTATAATGGAGTCTTCCACTGAACAAACAAAAGTACTTCAGCAAAAGCCTATCACCTCTCTTCTGGCTTGTTCCAAAGCCTTTCTGCCATTTTCCTTCTCCTCTGTTTTGATAGAAGCAATCTCTGCATCCCTCATCCTGGCAAGCTGCGAGAAAACAACAGAATGCTGTGAAATCAAAAACACTGCACAAAAATCCCATCCACTTCAATACATTATATATACATTTGAAGACTACACCGGGAAAAAGAAAGTAGTCACAGTTATCTGTTTTCTTACTTTTTTTTGGTCTTGATTAGTCGTTTGACTGGTTCCATTTTGTCCATCACAACAATTTTTGTCAAAAAGGGCAGCAAATACATCTATAACAGCTATGCAGGACAGAATGGCAGAGAGTCTATGTCATGACCTCAAAACAAAAAAGGGCTGTAGTCCAAAATTTTCTTTCTACCACCATTTTCTTCATCTTTAGGCTTCACTCCAGTTCCTTTTCTGATCTTTTATCACAACAACAAAATATTACTAGGCTGTCTGCAGGCTGTCTCACCTCCAACTTGAGTTGGGTATTATATCTGTCCTCCAGCTGCCTCTGAAAGCTAAGCAAACGTTCTTCTGCTCCAGCACGACCCGTGCGCATGAAATCCTCCCGCCGAGATGAGAACAGCTCATCAACATCAGTAAGCTTTTCATCTTAAAAACAAAACATGAAGCTCATTTGCAATGAACAATATAAATGATTATATTGTAAAGGGAAAAAAAAGTCATAATACTAAAAGAAATAACAAAGATGAAGTCTTTCAAGGAAAAAACAAAAACAAGCAAACATAATGCTTTCAGGTAACCCCTTCGTTACCTTATGACGTACCTAATACATCATGAAAATGCGTAATTTTTAGCTCTGTGCCCTACCATGTACGTCTCGGAAGTTGGCAAAATTTGCCGCTCTTGGTTGCCTATACGAGGTTACAGGTACATCACGCTAATAACCTGGCTCTAATTCTTCTGTACGGAGTTATAGCCACAAGCACTGCGTAGATTCGTATTATGGAAAAAAGACACGCACATCGGTACCAAATTTGCTTGTATTTCTGTACTACTAGGCTTGCAAGCAATCGATAAACGTAGATCTAGGCCTGCCGGCGGCTATGTGCTCTCGTAAAACACAAATATCGAAATGACTTTAAAAAGGCGAATAAATTCACATTTGACTTGAGGAAATGGGATATAAGAAAAGTGACATGATCAAAGACCCGGTGTCTGAAATATGTCACAAGAGCGCTAGATCTAGATCGCGTGTCCATTGACACTGAGATATTAGGTTGCTGTCCTGGGTAACGAGCTCAGCTGAAAATCAGTGCTGACAGTAGGAACGTACACCCCCTGGGAACGAAAGGGTTAATTAGAAGCTAAACTAATAAATACTTTGGTTGTAGAAGCAATAAAATTTCGGAAACTAGACAATTCTTCAGAAATATTTAGCAAAGACATACATATATTCACAGCAGTCAAAATATTTGTTAATAGAATTTTTTTCAAAAAGATTCCTAGTCTGTAGTCTATTTCTTTCACACTGCAAGTATCTGGGAAAAACAAATTCAATTTGTTTGAGCAAATTATTCAAGGAGGAATCTTGGGTATTTGATGAGGGGTGAAAATTTTGCACAACAACCTATTTTTAAGCTTAAAAGGCTTAAATACTTTTACCCATATCCATATTTCAGCATTTACACTTGCAGCTTGACCTATTGGCCAGAATGCAACTCCTCCCCCCCCCCACCCAAACCAATGCAAATAAAAATCCATTGGAAAACAACTTGACTGTCTCCACATGTAGTTTGCCAAGTCTTTACTAACCCAGAGATGTGATTGGTCCCACTTTGATGAGATCTGTCTGGCAGCCAACATTGCTAGAAGAGTTTGCATGGAGAGCTGACACTTCAGTCAACAGCTGCCACAGAAAACCTGCGGAAGAAAAATAAAGTAATTCAGATTACTTTTTTTCCCATCAAAGAACAAATGGCCGAAACCAGGAAGTCGATTTCTTCAACATTTTTACTCAACCTTCTACAAAGAGAAAAAACAAGGGGTATTTTACTGTAGTTCAACAAAAGAAAAAGGAAACGATAAAAGATTTTTGGTTCTGGCCAAGACACTTCTTGATTTACAGTAACATGCACATCAACCAACACATAATACAATAATCAATTTGAAAAGTAGCATGACATTGCTGGTCACTGCAATATACCAGTTTTACAACTGAGGTTAACATGCCTTACCCAAAGCAGATATTTGTGACCATAACTCCCACAGCAATTGCCCATTGACACATTCCTTGATATTGTGATTCTTATGCAATCAAGTTTACCATCCATTTGAATACTACACATACCTCCCGCCTGCCCCCTCCCCCAAAAATGACATATATCCTGAAACAAAGAGTGGATTATGTGGATTTTTAAATACTTTGAACAATCACACATTGGAATCAAATGAAATTTCAATCCAAATCATTTCATCTGTCACCAGCGTGTGAAATCAGTAGCAGAGAATCATACATCACATCTACACACAATTCTAAAATATACAACACTTCCTAAAAAAGAATACTTCAACTTTGTAAATAAGTTTGAAACTTACCTTTCTTACTGTCCTGTTGTGACTGGGCACTCTACGGAAAAAAGAAAAATAATAAATTGTAAGTACAATAATTTTATAGCAGTAACTAAGTACTGCAGCTGAAACTTACTGCACTTATTCAAATGGCTTCATTCATCTTATTAATCCAATAAATTTTCTATCGAATGCAACGTAGCACATTTCAATCTAATCTGACAGCAGAAAAGCAGAAAGAAGACAGCTATTAATATAATTTCAACATAATTCTTCTATTTTTTCAAGTGGTATTTTTAGAATACAGCATAACAGCACCTATGACAAGCACAAATACACATTACTCTTCAGATATATGTCTGACACTCAGTAATACTATTCATGTTACAGACTCGTTATAGTTATACATTTTTACATCACACAAGGAAACTTACCAGTCTCTGATAAAGTCGTGAATGGGGGCTTATGTTAAGTAGTTTGACCAGGTCTTGGGTTTCAAATTTCTGAAAACAAAAATAATGTTTAATGATTACGACCTCAGAAAAGTACCGGCTCACTGCTATAAAAAATAAAAACATTCTTTCAGTTTTTACAAGTATGTACATATTAAAATTGATTACATTAAAAACAAATTCATAACCTTTAACTCTGCGTTACATTTTGTACCCAAAAAATCCAGAAGCCCAAACCCATATATTCTCTACTGTTACATTCACTCTATATTAAAATCAAATTAATTGAGCATTTTTATATGAAAAATATATTATAATGTAAAGAAAAAGTCAATTCAAGCTGTCCTTTTCATCTCATTTTTAAAAGCATTTAATTTTTTAATTTTATATCTGCCTGTGCAGATTTGTAGAAGGATGTATTGTATGCATCTGTCTCAATATCTGAACAATGGTTTACCAGGTCTGATACCAATTTACAATGTATGTCATATCCGATCCATGTTTCAGCATTTACATCTGATACCGATGTTAAGTGGCAAGAAAGCTAGGGGTCATCTTCCAGAGATTATCATGATTATCAATATCATAGTTAATGCAGCCGAACCTGCTCTAATACCACCTAGACAGTCATCTGGACAAACTGCCAGTTTCCATTTTCTCATTCGCATATCTTTAACTCTATAATGGCACTGTGTAAGACAGCCACCTCTCTAAAGCAGCCTCTTCTCTCCTTGACAATAGTGGCCTTCTTAGACAATTTAGCCTATACTATATTATAATAATTATCATTTTTATAAGATCATTATTATTGTTATAATTCCTCTTATTACAATTATTATTATAAATAGTTACCATTATTATTATTACCCTCATCGCTAAAAAATATCAGAATCATAGGAAATCTCTTCTGGCAGCAGAATGCAGCAATCAAATGAGTTAAGAACTATCAGAATAAAATGAGTTTGAAATCCATCGAGGAGCAAGACAAGGTTGTATTCTCTCTCCTTATCTTTTTAACATCCATACAGAGTTCAATTTTAGAGAATCTCAAGATCTACAAGGAGTCAATATTGGGAGCCACAACATCAATAACCTGAGATACACAAATGATAAAGTCCTGCTAGTCAACATGAGTGAAAATTTTTCTCGTTAGCTGGAAAGCAAAAAAAAACAATGAGGGGTGTCAAATTTTTCACAAAAGATAAACCCTGCTTAATGAAATATACAACACTTTGGTCACTTAAAACGACACCAGACCATTGTGAAAGAGGTGCTTGAATTTGAAGGAAGGATGTGGGGCAGGAGAGCCAAGGGAAGACAAAGAGTAACATGGATGGACAACATTAAAACATGGACTGGCCTGGGCACAGCAGAATTTGCAGAGGCAGCTCGCCACCGTGAAGGATGGAGGGTCACCACACATCAACCTCTGAGTCTGAGATGACACCTCCAGCACAGCACATCACTAATGCAATCATATCCCTATCATTTGTTTTTATCATTATTAGTTAGTCACAAACAAACCTTATCTTGGTTAAGTCCACACTCAGGAAGGAAGACACTAAGGCTGTACTCATATTGGCATGCTCGTAAATGATTCGCAACGAGACTGTTGGATGCTCTGTGGAGAAGGGTGCCTCCATCCGGTACTTTCAGATCTTTCAAGGTCAAAGGGCCCCGCACACTTTGTTGGAGTTCAGTGACCAGGCTGTTTCGAAGTTGAGACTGAAAGCAAAGAAATTTTAAAGAAAGTTGTACCCATTATGAATGATTCTCGAGGCGCCGAACTTTGAGTCAGTTTTTAGAAGAATTCACATACTTTAAGATTTAAAGGAAGGTAGAATTCATCTTCCTATGAGCATGACAAATGAGTCTCTCTTTTCATTGGCTGCAAAATTTGGAACATTTGGGTAATATCTAAATGTTTTGCAGTCTCTCTGAAAGAGGAAGGTCTAATTACGAAGCATATCAGCAGGTTTTGGACGCATTACCCGCCGATCCTCTTGCTTTGATGAAAACTCGACTGTCACTGAAGACATCGGGAAAAAAAATTTTCAGCGAATACCCCTATTTCTCCTGAAAGTATGGATGTGCAATACATTGGGCTAAAAACTGCATTAGCATGTTCCTAGGGCTAGCCCTGGCTGCGGCAAGAACATCATGTTTTTGCACAGCCGCGGCAGGGCGTGTGGTATTGCTAGTAAAACTAAACGTAGAGCACTGTTTTTAACAGTGTGAAGTCTATTCACTTTCTTCAGGGACAAGTAGTTTTTCTGTTGGGGGACAAGACACCCCCCCCCCCCCATTTCCACATCCTCCTCCTGACCTCAAAGCTGTATTCATTAGACAAAAAAGTGTATGCTATAATAGTCACAATTATAAAGTAACCAAACTCTTTTGCAATATATATAATAACCTGGGTACCTCGTTCAATGAATAGACTCAAAGGAATCGATCTGTCAAGTCATTGTGGGATTAGTGCACACTGCTGGTGAACGGAAGCCTATCTTATTTACAATGGCGTCTTTGAAGAGGGACTTTCCCAAGATTAGATCTAAACGAAACAAACGAAAAACTGAAAATTATAAAGTACAGGTAGTGACTTCAGATTCTTAATATAACTGTGCACCCTTTAAATGATTCTGAACCACCGTTAATTTTTTCAAATTCGAAAGTTAAGTGGTTCGGAAGTATTAGGCGACCAAAGTGAGGAACTTTCACAAAAATATAATATACTAGCTGGGCCTCCTTTTGACGAAAGGAATGATCGGTGCATTAACATCAAATGAAAGTCATTGGCCTACTGTACATTTACACTCTACCGGAATGGAGCTATAAATCTTGAGAGAAAAGTGACACATGTGTTTCCAAGTTGCCAAATATAATAGACGTATAGAATCTAGATTGATTCTCTATTCCGCTTTCGTGGTTGTACACTCCAGAAATTCAAAGGTATGGAACCAGAGCGCACGGCTATTGAACGGAAACCTCACTTGTTTACAATGGCGTCTTAGAAGACAAACTTTCTCAAGATTAGATCTAAACGAAACTAATAAAAAACTGAAAATCTAACTACAGTGACTTCAGGCTCCTCAGTAAAACTGTGCACCCTTTAAATGATTCTGAGCCACCATTAATTTTGTCAAATTCGAAAGTCAAGTGGTTCGGAAGTTTTAGGCACCGAGTTGACAGACTTTCACAAACATAATATGTAGAGATATAAAACCTCATACAAGAAAGGATTCAAAAAAGTAAATCAGAATTTTATTTTAAAAACAGCACAAGATTTTCAGTGTTTTTTCTTAACATTGAGAGCAAATGAATCTAAAAATAAGGGAATGTATAATCCGGTTTTGGCCCTAAAGAAACAATGGACTGTGGGTTTTGGCTCCACGGACGATTACTGCTGGTTTTAACAGTGATTACTTTTCGACGTGTGTGCCGATATGGAGAGATATCAAACCTAATTGCAAAAAATCAAATTACGGTTAAATTCAAGGGGGTATGCATTTTGTATTGTAAAATAACAATGCATCTCTCGGATAGAACATCGATACCGAATATTTAAGTCAGTTACATCGATATCCAACAGTACTCGTGAGGCCAAAACCGGAGAATGCCAAAATAAGACAGTGAGAGTGAGTTATAATTTTGAACAATCCTCCACATTAGGCTACTGACCATCACATTCACATAAGATACATCTAGTATTATAGGGCCTAGTCGATTGGCTACTGTACTATAATTTACAAAATTAAAGGCTGTACTATAGAATACATCTTATGAAACTGCAGCGAGCACCTAGCACATCTCTGGAACTGGCCAAAATATAGATGACGTATTTCCGACATCTATATTTGTCGTCTTCCGGGGTTTCCCCCAAGACGCTTGGGTTTCCCTCGCCATTAAATTTACTGTTCACTAGATCTTGCCATGTTTGTTGTTTGTTTTTTGGGGGTTTTTTGTGTTATCTTTTATAAACAATCTCAGCAATTTTCGTTCCATAAATTAACCTTCTCCTAAAAGTTGTACACACACACACACAAACGCAAGCGCCCACACACACACACACACAAGCGTGTATACACACACACACGCACATACACAAGCGCACACAAACACACACACATATATGTACACACAGTCCAAGCAATCGGTGATGAAACCTAGTGGCGTAGCCCATCACGCGTTAAGCCGCAAAGCGGGCCCACCACGGTGAGATCTTGTAAATTGGCGAGGGACGCCCTGGAAGACTACAAAAATAGATGGTGGAAATACATCATCTATATTTGGGCCAATCACAGAGGTGTGCTAGGTGCTCAGAGCAGCTAGCTTCATGTCTATAAAATAGAGAGTATTAGGCTATTGTTGAGATTTCTCTATTCACAAAAGATATTAGATCTATAATTTAATACGCAGTGGCTAGGTTCACGGCGCCCTGAATGCAGTTTGCAGGCGCTGTTGAGGCTACGTTCAAGGCACTAAAGCTTCGTTTAGGGGGAGTGTCCACTGCCGGTTTTAGTCAGCCGGTTTTAGTTAGTGATGACAGTGATGCATTATATATTAAATATTAAGTTTTGGCCAGCTTCAAGTGTTTCATCCCATGAGATGAAGGAAAACGAAGCGCCCTTACAGAATTACGGTCCGGATATATGGGATAACGAAAATTGGAAACGGTACATGGGAAACAAGAGGTGAGAGATGGGAAACAGAAGGTGGGATTCAGAAGACGGGACTGGTCATAAAATATGTTACAATAATGACTGTATTGCACCGGGTCAGTCTGAGAACCGACGCAGACAGAAAATGACGGGAATCAATTATTCTCTTATACTAATAACAAACATCCTCTCTCTCTCTCCATCCTTTCTCTTTCCTTTTCTCTTTCTCTTCCCCCTCCCCCCTCTCTCTTTTTTCCTCTGTCTCTCCCTTCCTCTTTCTCCCCCTACCGCTTTCTCTCTCTCTCCCTTTTTCTCTTTCTGTCTCTTTCTCTCTCACACACACACACACACAAACACACGCACACACTGCCAGCAGACAAAATTGCATGCTTTCAACTCGAGAGCGCTGGAACATTTGTTTACACTTGTATATATTATTATCACCTGCCAAAATTAAATATACGTCACTGTCGTCACTGACTAAAACCGGCTTACTTAAACCGACAGTGGACACTCCGTCTACACGAAGCTTGAGTGAACGTAGCCTCAACAGCGCCTGGAAACTGCATTCATGGCGCCGTGAACGTTACCTGCCAACTACGTTCAGGGTGCCGTGAACGTAGCCACTGCGAATTTAATAACATTGACAAACTATTTGAATAGAGAAAAATTATATTCGGACTCAGAATTGAGTCCAGCATGACGTCCGTTCCGACTTCCAACCTTTGTTCCTAAATATTTCCGGCATGTATGAACTTTTTTTCAATTATAATGATAACAGTCGAGACGTGAGCTTTATTATCCTGTTACTAGATCTAGATCTATCAAAACTGGCCCTCCTTACATCATTAGTATGAACAGAACGATTAAGTTGAGCTGACCTTGCCGGGGGCAAAGTTAATTTATTTGTCGACAAATGAGATTGCACGTAGCGATCTCGCACTCTCAGCTTGCAGGGGGAAGAGGTGTTGGGAAGAGACCACAGCTGTCCGTTTTGTGCGATGTAATAAAACAAAGAATAATTACAGAAAATCTATAACGCACAACAAAATGAAATTTTATATGTGGAAAGACAAAAGGTGGTGGAAGTAATGATGATGCTACAGTAGAGGTGAAAAGACCCTGAATTGTCGGTTACCGTGTACTTACCGTGCCATAGGGTAGATCTAATGAGAGTGCAGTCCTTTGACTTTTGACACAATTACAGTAAGTTAAGTACACAGTCCTAGTGGGCAATTCTAGTTCTAATTCTAGTTTTACCTAAAATCCCCCGACGACATTAATATAATGTAACCTCCTTACACTCACATTATAACTCACTTAGAAGCTGAGTCCAAATAAATCAAACCTTTTTTTCCGACCCGAGTCCGAATAGATAAAACCCATTCGGACTCGAGTCCGAATAAATAAAAATTTGGTGATCTTGTAGTTCCGTTCGTTAAAGTCCATGATCCATTTGTTTTTACATCCAGAGAAGAAATCCAGAAGTCTTAATGACCAAATACTATTTGAAATAGGCTACACAAAGAAGAGTAGGAGGGAGGCAACCTAACTGCAAAACATCAAATTAGGATAAAATTCAGGTGGCATGCCCCCCCTGAACCCCCCCACCTCCATATTTTTATTGGGTCAGGGGGGCAAGCCCCTGAAACCCCCCTCCTCTTGACTTTAACGAACGAAACTACAAAATCGCCAAAAATTACAGATATTATAATATAATCTCTTTGGCGACTTTGGACTCGAGTTCTAAGTTCTACTACTGTAGCCGTGTACAATACACCGTAAATACAATTAATTACGATGCTCACTGAAAACTGCTGTGGCAGACTTCCAGATCTAGATCTAGATCCTAGATCTAGATCTAGATTCTAGATCTAGATCTATATAACCTCTATGCATTTATATGTTTACATCCATACCTTTATGGAATCAACTAGCCCGCGATTTCTAAGACTGTGGTACAGTCGGTTTCTCAGTTCCTCTGCTGTGAGATATTCCGGATTTTGGTTGGCCATAGCGATATCAATTCATAGAAAATGGAAAGCTTTATCTGATATTTTCAATAATGCATGAAATCAGGAAACTTTGAAGAACTGTTTAATACATAGAACACATCCTCGACCCAACAATAAGGCAAGTCGAGTCAAGCGTCCATGACAATAAGTTTACAAATTGCGGAACGAAAATGTTACAGCACAAACTAAAAACATGTTCCTATATTCAGAGTTATTTCCCGTGTTCTAAACTCCCACTTGTTGGCCGTCTGTAAGTGAAGTGTCTCTCTCTCTCTCTCTCTCTCTCTCTCTCCCCCCGCCCAAACACACACGCGCGCTCACTCACACAAACGCGCGCGCTCACTTTTAAAAACAATCAAGAAACGACAAATGCAGTTTTGGGGATCTCTGAATAGACATACGGGTTTTGAACATCTAGCTCTCACTGGCAAAACTGAAGGCAAACGAGGCAGGGGTATGCCCTGAGCAACCTACCTAGGGAACCTAACCAAATGCGGGTAACAGGAAAGATCAAGGAAATGTAGCTTTTTTAAGAGCATGCGAGCAGAGGACTCAATGGAGAACCATGGTCGCCGATGTCTGTCGCGGATCTTGCACTGGATGATGATCCTTCAATAAAGTAAACAGATGATAAGCCGAATTGACAACTAGAGGCTTTCTCTTTGGGCTCAGTGAGTCAGTACACAATTTGTAAAATAGCCGGCAATTAAGGTCGAACGCGGTAGTATTCGCGCAAAGTTGTTCATCGCGACTGGAGGCTGTGACAACAAAGTTGCGAGCCACCGGTAAAACAGAGACGAAGGAAAGAGAATCTGGAGTGTATTCCACTTATCAGTGAACCCCAAAGATCTTTTTTGGGGGGCGCCTTCAAATAAGCACATGTTGCTTTTTAAATGTCAACAATAAATATTAAGAATTAAGATTTACTAGAAACTGGCTGAAAATTAATGGCAGCAATAAATCTCCTATCCACTGTCCGGCGGATAAAAAGTGACTGGCTCGACCGGTCTCCCAGTTAACGAACCACCCATGGTTATCACAATGCGGAGAGAGTTAGATTTCAAAATGATTTATTAATTTGAAAAGCCTTTGGCCCATACATCCACACATTTACTCGGAATTACATTACAGCACATCGAATACTTAACATAAATTGGGCACGCACGCACGCACACACACACGAACGTTCACACACACACACACACACACACACACACACACACACACACACACACATACACATACACACACAAACACACAGAGAGAGAGAGAGAGAGAGAGAGAGAGAGAGAGAGAGAGAGAGAGAGAGAGAGAGAGAGAGAGAGAGAGAGAGAGAGAGTGAGAGTATGTCCCATTGAAAAACTCACAATAAAAAAAAAACAGTGGATAGGAGATTTATTGCTGCCATTAATTTTCAGCCAGTTTCTAGTAAAAAAAGACAAAAAACAAAATAAACAATTAATTAATTAGATCTATGCCTAAATTTTTAAAAACAAAAACTGGTTCCGCACTCTAAAAGAATGGGGCAACTAATGACAGTCAAATCTAGTCCGAAAGCCCGTGTCAAGATCTCGCCAATAATTAGTTTCAGAGAGACAGCCAACTCTCTCTCTCTCTCTCTCTCTCTCTCTCTCTCTCTCTCTCTCTCTCTCTCTCTCTCTCTCTCTCTCTCTCTTCCTCCTCCTCCTTTCTCTTTCAGCTGCAGTTGAAATGGTTTAACTTTTTATGAATTTATTTTAATTTAATGTTTATTTTATTGCCCTCGCAACTGCATAACGTCATATGAAAGCGTGGGACACATTAAACATTTTTAGTTTAGAAGGAATCAATTGGGAAAAATGCCCGGGTGATGGCCAAGCATACTCTTATCGAATTTGGACCATCAATTGGATTTGTGTTAGTTCTTAGGCAAACTTCCAGAAGATCAGGGCTGTGGCTGAATAACAGCAGTTTAAGGAACCAACTTAAGGAGAAACAGTAGAAACGTGCAGAAAAAGTCAGGAGCTCAGAGGAGGGGGCAAAGGGGTGAGGGATGGGGGGCAGAACATTGATACGAATGCAAATGAAAGAACATGGCTAGAGAGCAGGAAAAGGAGGTGAAAAGAGAACATTTTAGAGAAGAAAACTCTCCGTCGCTGTCAGGTTTCAAACCCAGGACATAATATTAAGAGCATCTCGATTCAAAATGCGATCCCTTTGAGATCGGTTTATCAAAGGGAACTCATACTTTAAAATAAAATACATGTTTGTAGATCGATTTACCTATGGGAACTCATACTTTTAAAAACATACATGTACATGTGTAGTTATATTAACTACCCCCCACCCCCCTCTCACCTCTCCCCCTCCCCCCAGCATGGAAAGCTACTTTGTCCATGTTCACGCAATGATCATCCGACAGCGTAATCTTGGTTTCCTTTGGTTAATAAAGCTTTTTTTCACACCCCCTTATAATTATAAAAATGTGTTAAGGTCAACAGCAGGAAAGAATTAAAAAAAAGAAAGTTTTAGCCAACATTGTATATTATTCAACACGGTCTGAAAAAACAAAACAAGAACAACAGCTTTGTTTTGTGAACTGAGCTCCTACGGTGTACCATAGTTTTTGTGATCCTGTTTTCGAGTTCCGTCTCCGTCGAGTTCCGCAAGTTCTTGTAGAAGCTCACGAGTTTGTTTACAAGTTTGGATATCAATATATAAGAATTTGTGAAGAACCAGAAAGATAATTTCCTAGTGATTTTAAATAATCAAGCTTTATTATGTCTCCGTGATAAGCCTAAAGGTACTCTCTTCAAGCTGAGTGCATTTTTTCCTTCAAGAAAATGCAACAAGTTTTGACGAACGCTTACTGTCGGAACAGAGCTGTAATTTCGTCACCCAGTTAAGTGAAAAACTTTGCCCCATTTTCGACCCGGATGAAACGAGAATCGACATAAACTAACAAGGCAGCCTGCTGGTCTAGGCTTTCTCGTAGGCTAGTTCTTCTCCTTCGTTCCCTTGGACTTGGCAAAGCGTGCTCGGTTACACCCGGACCGGAAAGGGAAAAGATTCGGGGTCAAACTTGTCACGATCAACATTTGTGAGAAATCTGTTGATTTGTTGTAGTTGTGTAGGTCAAATTAGATCAAAGTAACAATAGTCAAACATGTCTGGAGAGCAAAGAATCATACGAGTGGGAACTCGAAAAAGTCAGGTAAGTCGACACTGGAATATAAGATAAAAAGTTAAAATCTAAGGTTTAGTAGAATGTTGCGTAAATTATAATGATAATGCTACATTTTGCCCTTTGCTTCTACTTATTGCTTTGCCTTTCCACTTTCCTCAAACTCAAACGACTGGATTTTTAACTTGAGATTCTAGATCTAGAATCTAGTTCTACTAGATCTAGATCTAGATCTAGATCTAGATCTAGATCTACTTTCTCATTACATCTGTTCTACTTTGAACTGTTAGGAAGGCTTGACTTACTAGATCTAGATCTAGATTAGATCTAGAGTCTAGATCTAGGCCTAATATTTTTAGTTTTTATTTTGAATTTGAACTCGAGTCAGAAAGTGGGCGTAGGCCAGGAGAGGAGTCGGTGAATGAATGGCCACAAGACATCCCTTTTCCAGTCCTTACTACTTGTGAAGTTTGGGGTGGAGATATTCTATTTCTCATTAGTAGAGACAGAGAGATGGGTCGGGCTTGCAAAATCGGTGCTTTTTCGTTAGTTCCCACCCCCCTTATTTGAGCCTGACCTAGATCTACATCTAGATCTATACGTTTGATTCGCGGCGAGCTATGATCATATCAAACCTAACAACTGCAAAACATTAAATTAAACCCCCCACCTTATTTTTATTAGCCCCCCCTACTCTTGGGGCCAAATCCCAGTAATAACAATTGCGGGGTGGGGACTACCGAAAAAGCGCTGCAAAATCAGCGTCTGTGAGTAACGGACTAGACTAGGGCCTACTCGCTGGCACTACCCGCAAACGAGCAAATGGGTAACGAACCGTCCGCTTGTGAATGAGTAGTTCGCTACTCGCTACACATCGGACAGAGACAACAGTTCGTTTAGCGAGCGGACGGGACGGGCGGATGGAGAGACTCCATGCATTCGAGTGGGCGGGCAGACGGACAGACGGGGAGCAACTCGTTCCATTCCATACTACTTACACCCCCACCCCTCCCCCCCCAAAAAAAATCACCCTCCTGCCCCACATTGTTGTAGCTAGGTGTTCATAGCGGAAATTTCTCTAACCCCCCCCTCCTCCAGTCCTTTGCGATAATTGAAACGTGTGACCCACTCAACAAGGTGAAAGGTTACATACATAGCACTACGTCACCAGCCTCTCTCACTCCCTGCGGCACCGCTAGTGGTTTGAAACATCAGGTCTAATTAACAAACAATAGACGATGGGCCTAACCTCGCGTCGAGTATCACGTCTGCTAGAGTTCGTCCGTTCGCCCGCCCGCGCATGAATAAAATTGTGGAGCGGACCCCAAAAAACGAACTGGCTTGAGGTCCGCAGTCCGCTCACTGAGAGAGTCAAATTGTGGAGCGAACCCAAAAAACGAACTGTTTTGAGGTTTGCAGTCCGCTCGCATGGCCGTCCGTTACCTGTTCGCTCTGAGTCCGCGAGTAACGAACCCGTCCGTCTCCTCGCCCCAACTCTACTCATTAGGGCCTAGACTGCTTGTAGGCTTGTACGTTGTAGGAGTATAGTTTGACTATGACTATGATGAATAGGATCTCTCTATGGCATGGGAATGGGAGTATTCGTAGTCAAATTCAAATGTCACTTGCAGCCAGGCCCCACTTTACTTTGTAATTGTAAACTGGTAGCCTGTAGTTGTACCCTTTAGTAAGACTTCGGCTAATAACATGCCTACTGTTGCAGGAGGAATTTATAGCAAGGTAGTGTCAATTGCCCCTGAGTGACGCGATGACAGTTGACGCCAGAACCAATGGCGCTTTTTCGGTAGTTCCCACCCCGCAATTGTTATTCGCAGGTTTTGGCTCCAAGAGTAGGGGTTTTACCATAATTTGATATTTTGCAGTTGTTAGGTGTGATTTCTTAGCTCGCCGCACATCAAACGTGTATCTAGATCTAGGTCTAGATGTTAGATCTAGGCTCAAATAAGGGGTGTGGGAACTACAGAAAAAGCACCGAACCAATTGCCACCGAGTAAGTGTTTGTGAGTAGATCTAGCCTGTATGTGCTCGGTGTTCTGGGTTCGTGAACTTCCAACGCACTCCTCTCTCTTTGCCCCTTTGTGTGTGGCGGTGGGGGTCTTTCTCTCTCTCTCTCTCTCTCTCTCTCCCTGACCCCTGCCCCCGGATTTATGTTCCATCATGTAGCGTATTTCTGCTTGAGTTTGTGTGCATTTGTGGCCTTCTTCTAGAATCGCCTGTGTTGGTTCTACACTGAAGGGTAGGTTAGCCTACATCTCATTCAAAACACGCCAAGTTGAAGTTGGTAGCTCTAGATGTTTGTAAAATGAATTAATTAGAAAACAAACTGACCCACTTAGACGTGAGGAGCTTGAAAGGATAGCCTGGAAACAAGATTTTCATTTTACTTTAAAAGTAAACAAAATCTTTCAAATGAGCTTGAATTTGCAAAATGATATTCCCTGTTAAAATTAAGTTTATAGATAGTTTTGAATACCATTGTGCAGGTTAAAAGAAGAATTTGAATTTCAAAATATTCGGAAATTGACCTATACTATTTTCCTTTCGAACCCCAGAATGTGTGTAACTACCCGTTTTATATTCTTATCAACTTCTGAGAGCGAGTCTAATTTATCCATGTGTTCGTAACACATTATGAATAGAAAGCTAAAGACAGAGCGTTGTTTTCAGACTTGACACCGCGTCACTCGGTGGCAATGGACACTACCGCGTCCATAAAGTCAAGGCTTCGTAAAGTCAATTGTCACTGCTTCACTCGGTGGCAATTGACACCAGCATCAATAAAGTCGATTGCCACCGCATCACTCGGTGGCTATTATTAACGCTACCATTATGTAATGAGCGACCTCTGTGAAAGAGAATAAAAGACTGGTTTCGGTTAAAAGGCTATGGTTTGGGTTTGGGTTAGCTTTATTGTTTGTTTGGGTGGTCGCTCGGTATAGTATAGTATGTATTGGAAGTTCTTCCCTGTTGCAATTGAAAAAAGTTATGTCAAATGCCTGTTTGATATTATAATACTGTAACATTTAATTTGATGAATGGCTTGGGTCAGTGCACACAACTGTCGAGCATATATGACATGTCTTACACACCACACACAGGCACATAAACAATGACATATATCTAGAATCATAGCGAAAAATGCACCTAGTGAACAGATTTTCAGGTCCAAAATTTTTCTTAAAGTTTTGCTATCAAAATACACAATAAGTAAACAATTTATTCATAGCAAAAAAGGTTTTGAGTTGGTGTCTACGAGGGTAAATCTAATTTTAAACTGGGTCGCAGATTTTGGTTACTAGATCTACACCCTGTACTATGAAATAACCACTATTCATGAGAAAGAGAGTTCTCGAGAGAGTAAGAAGAAGTGTTCAGCAGTAGATCTATCTAGCCTTCAAAACTCAGTCACGTATGGGGTAATCTATCGTCAAGTCAAGACATGTATCAGATACTTTTGCCAAGTGTATGATAAATGTCAGTGTGCAGACCTGCCACTCATCCCAATTTAATCGGGATATCCCGATTTTTTGCTGAAAATCTCAAGTATCCCGATTTTCCGGAATTTTGATCATGTCACATGTGTATCCAGATTTTTTTGTTCCGTCTGTTGCGCCGGATTTTTCAAAAAATTTACTCTGCCTTCTTCTCTGTCGTGGGAAGCACTTCTATTAAATTTCTTATCAGCAGGAACTCGGAGCACTATATTTTCCTAAATATCTATTCCAGATTTAGTAGTTGAATCACCCCAAGTTGTGTTGGAACTTTGCTCGCATATGTTATTTCAACTATAATGGTAACTTAGTATCTTTTTGGCATTCCGACCTAAGACATTCTCAAGGTATTCTTTATAGTTTTTGTTTCCACTCAGAATTCTTCAATGATTGCCTACTGTTTCAGTTGTGAGATACAAATGTTTAAGATTTATAGCTCTGCTGTTACTTTCAAAGAAAAGTTTGTCAGAGTTCTGGTTAGTTGGGCCAGACATCATGACCCAAAAGATAGTTTCAATGGCGCATTGGCATCACATGGCATGACTTAGGCGTGTGAGTTGTGCGTGTGTCGGGGATTGTCTCTTGACAGGGTCAGTTAAAGTTCATGCACGCTGGTTGTAGTAGAAGTGACTTTTGGGACTTATTGGGGGGTGGCGCACTAGGAACTCTTGACGTGATACTTCAGGATTTTAAACAATAATGATAACACATGCACGCACGCACACACGCACATCTACTGTCACCCCAGGAAAATTTTTTGGTCAGTTAGGCAGTCACCTTAGTGATTTGTCGTTGATCCGGTTGTTTTTCCCCTGAGATCCTGATTTTGAGATTTCATAGAGTGGCAGGTCTGAGTGTGCTACCTCTTCAACAGAGGTTACACACTATGAAACAGCTTTCTGCAAAGTAAGGTCAAGTTGAATTTGTTCTTGAGAGAGGGGACCACAGCAGAACAAAGGGTGTGGAAAGTAGGCTTCTCGTCTAGGAAAAAGGACTGATCCTAGCTGATGTAGATCAGATTTGTAAAAACCCAATGTTAACTCTAATCTGCAAATAAATGATGATGTACTCAACACAAATGATGATGTTGCATAATTTTGACTTGTTTGTCAAACTGTTTGTCTTTCTTGAAATAGCCTGAAATAAGTAATGTGGCTAAATATGCAGGCCTATGTTTTAATTATAAGAAAATATTTCCCCATTCTATATGATTTCACTGTGCCTGTGCTAGATTGATATCAAATTTACCTCTACTTTGTTTCATCATAAAATTTGACTGGGCCTAAAATACATTTCAAACAAAAGATCTGACCTTGCAGTGCTTGGTAACCATGTTATTTGGTTGTTTTCATCAAAAGGTGACCGAGAAAATCAAACATGTTTTGTTTTGGAGGATTCAATCTAAAGATGCGAAATGGTAGATTTTGCCATTCATTGAAGGAAAAATACCCCCCCAGGTCATCTTGAAATGTATCAAACCATATCAAATTGAGATTTGACCAAACTTTCTTTAAAAGTGTTTATTTCTTAATGTTCCGTTCTGGAATCGTGCAAGGTCGTTTTGTTTATTGAACACCTAAGTTGTTGTTGTTTTTAAAAAAAATTCCAGAACATTTCATCAACATTTTAATAGAACTGATGATTTTAAGTTAAATTAATTTGTCCTTTCTGCTCTATAACAACCACCAGTCCAAGACAGTCACCTGTGCAAATGACCCCTTCCCATTTTTTCCCTTGTGTTTTTTTTTTCTATTGTGATAACAATGACACTGTCCAAGATAGCCACCTGCCTAAAAAACTTATTATTCCTCAACAATAAGTGGTATGCTTGGACATTTTCAAATTATCTCATCATGTTTCCATTGCCTTCCTAGTTTGTTTTTTTCCTCCTCACTCTTTTTCTGTCAGTCTGCGTCTTTCCCACTTAAATATCCTTTTCTCCCATGTATGACTGCTATAGATAGTCACATACAGTGGAAGCAACTTATACTGAACACAGTTTATCTCGAAACCACGGTAAACTGAATGAAAGAAAAGAAATTTGAGATTTACTTTTCTTTTGTATTTGAACAAACTCTCTTAATTGAAAACCTGATGACACTGTTCAAGAAAATCTGGCAGTACTGCAGATTTCTGTTTAAACAGACTCCACTGCATTTTCATTTCATGTTTTCAAATGATAAAGTTGTTGACACACGTGTATATGCATTTTATAATATACATTGATGTAAATTGTTGTAAAACAGGATACTGACTGTCAGTTCATACAAAGTTAGCTCTTTCTCTACTGTCTTTCTCCCTCTCATTCTACGATTCTCTCAATCTCTTTTATTTTGCTCTGCTGAGCACTATTATGAATAATTTGATAATTACATTATTTAATAACAATTCGAAACATATCAGAGGCACCAGGCACTCAAATGTGTTTTCCCCCAAAAATGAATAACTTAATATTTTTTCTGCCAGGCATCATTGTCTCAACAATAGGCTCTTTCACAAAGTATGCCAATTTCTTCGTTCAGAATTTTTTCGTTGCATGACAGGAGACAGCATAATCGTTGGTTATTGATCAGTGGTCAGTGATAATCATGCAATGTATGAAAATCAGGAATAGCCAATTTGCTTACTGAATATTGGAATTAATTTATAGTGTTATTGTCGAGTCATTCTTAAAAGGGGAGGGCACTCCTTTATCTCAGTTGATGTCATTCTGGGCTACCGAGTGGATGGCCTTGGTTCGAATCCCAAACTGGGCATTCATGAACTCTGGTCGTTTTGTAGAGCTTTCAAAGCCCTCAATCCATCTGGCTCTGTACTACTGTATTACAGGAGATCAACCAGTCGACGACTTAATTAACAAAATAATGTAAATTGTTTTCTTCCTACTGTAACTGACTGTTACATCTTCCTATCTCAAAGCAGTTGATGTTACATACTTAATACATGGCCATTTTATTTCATGTAAGAACGTAGAATCATCCCTTGTCCAACAGGCAGCAATGTGCCATTTTCGAAAATCATACTCTGAATATTTGTACTGACTAAAATAGTTTCAGTTTTGAGAATGAATTAATTTTGTACTTTTGCTTGGATGGCGGCCTGATGGGTCTACAATTTTCTACTTTAGAGCCACCAATGAATCTTTTGCACTGGACTCCTGCAATTTTTCACCCTTACCTAAGAATACTAAGCTACTGAACCCCCTAAATGTCAATAATTTTGGATAGGCGGTGTCTCTATTTTTGTTGCATCAAGTGGATCCCATTTGCAACAAATCAATAAGGCAGAGTAATCAAAGGTACTGTAGGTAAAATTACATGAATAATAGTGAAGGTAACTACAACTAGAACATGCTCAGTTGTAATTTTGATACATGCGTCCATAAAATTGAGAGGGATAAAATGTACGTCACCTTGTATGCCATGACTCACTGCTTTTTTAAAATCGAGCTATTGAAGTCTCTAAATGTTGATCATGAAAAGGGAAACCTTTTAATGCTTTAATGTCTGCGTATATGAATGAAACTTGTTTGACCCAGCGTTTTCAGAGGAAAAAAAAACTGTTGCTTTTTTAAAAACTTTTTTTTTGTATGAGGGAGGGAGGGGGTGCCGTTTGCTGCTCTTGGCTTTGCATCTCGTTCACATTATAAGGAATTAAGTTTGGAAAAAAAGTTTAAATATTATTGATCGCTAGATCTAGATTCTGTTTACTTATGCAGTGTGTGCTTAAATTAAATAGATTGAGATCTTGAGATTTTAAAGAAAAAAGAAAAGAAATCGAGTGATTTGATGCATCGGCGTTGTGCTTGCCTGCCCAAACCAGAGACATGTATTCATGATATAAATAATTTGTGTTGCTGCTGGGCGGATTCAGTCCGGTGGTGGACTAGGGAGCACGGTGAAGGCCTCAACGTTAAAAGCAGACGCCTGCTGCACTGGTGACATTTAAAGACCGCAGGGCGAAAAAGGGCCGTGCTGGAGCTTTTATTTTAAAAGACAGCATGTCCAGTTTTGTAAAACGTATGTCCCAAAAAGAAAAGAAAAAACTGTCGTTTGCCTCTCAACAGTCAGTTGCTTTGAATATCTTCAAAACACTCTCCTCGCCCTAATTATTTAGAAGTCGATATTGGACAAATGCAGGCATGTGCGCCGTGTTTTAAACTATGAGGTGGAATCAGTAAATCAGTTTCGTCCAAAACTGGAAATACTGTCTTTTAAGAAAATAAACCCCCATCGTGGTCACTGAACGAACCGTTTGGACCGCTCCCCTGCGTTTACGAGCTTTTCTGGACTACTACTCTACTGCCGTTCTTTCTCAGTTTGGCTGTTATTAATGTGTGTCGCCAGTGTGTGACAACGGCCCTTTTCGATAAAATGTCATTTTGTGGATCATTGGCGGATGCTCTTCTGATGTAGTGTGCTCATTCTTTCCTGTCGGACATCTATCTATCGGTCTATCTCTGTTGTCCTTTTCTTTATGTGAACCCCCCAGTAGCCGTTATGTGTAGCCAGTGTATGTGACAACAACGTCCCTTTTTGATAACAGTCGATTTGTTGATGGGTGGCGGATGCTCTGATGTGGTTGGCTCATTCTTTCCTATCAGAGATTTTTCATCCTTATCTCTCCTCCTTCTTTTCTTTGTATGTTACTCCCCGGTAGCAACCACTTTAATCTCCGGTGCCGTAAAACTTTGCCTAAAAATAAAAGATATTTTAGTGGGGACTAAACGGGGAACGAATCAAATGACTGATCAAGACAAGGGCAACACTGGGAAATTGTGGATACTGCCCTTTTCCCACGGTGGTCTTCATTTGCTTGCCGTTAAGTCCCCAGGGATGGCACGGCCTGTCATTTGCACACCTTTTCCGACCCGTGCTGGAGGGAGACCTTTACTTTTGTGCTTTTGTGCCCGAGGCATTTGTGGCCACGATCTATCTCTCTCTTCGTCTCCTCACTCTTTTTATCCCCCCCCCTTTCCCCTCTCTCTCTCTCTCTCTCTCTCTTCGTCTCCTCACTCTCCCCCCCTCCCCTTTTCCTCTCTCTCTCTGTCATCTTATTCATACATGGTGCACGCATACAGACATAGGCACTCTGTAAAAATGCACGTGTTCCGG
>NW_004797421.1:818184-825179 GCF_000002075.1 Aplysia californica
TGGGGTACAAAATGACCCCAGGGCGTACGGAAATAAGATGCAAAGGGAGGGCTAAAGTTTACTTTAACCTCATAACGTGTGTGTTTTGAAAAAGTAATTTTCACTTTTTGCCTTCTGAATATTTTCACCTGTCTCCCCAATTGATAGGCGGAGGTTCTTGATAAGATAAAAAATGTCCAACTCGAACCCAATTCTTGTCTATTACGTTACCTCAGCAGTTACACCACGGATGCTGAGCGGTTATTATTATTATTATTTTTTTACAAACGCCTGCATGAATCTGGCACTCATCCATAATAATATTCTCCTTATGTTCCTGAACGAAAACATAAAAGAGGCTTTCCTGAAGTCCCGATGTAGAGCCATGTATCGGCTCAGCTAGTTGTATCATTTGGACTGTTCAGCGAATGTCCCTTGTTCAAATCCCTAGTGGAGTGTTTTAGAACGTGTGAGTTCCGCCCCCCCATAAATATCCTTACGGCCCGCGCACATTTTATTTAATTTCCACACGTTGCGAGTATGCAAACGAAATAATTTTTGTCCGTTTGTCTCGTTTTGTCTCACGTGGCGCCATTCTTTGCAGAAAAACAAGGCGCAGGTTCTTAATTTGTCTGGGGTGCAAATTTTAGCTTGTCTGCGCTAGGGCTTACAACTTATGATTGTTTAAAGCGCGTTACTTCCGTACCAGTATGCTTGGACGGGTGAAGTATATTATTGCAGACCCCCCCCCCCCCCACGTTTTTTTTGTTTTTTTGTTTTGGTCTTTGGGTCCGGGCCAATGAATTCGGCTTGTATTTTATTTAAAGTTGAGGCAACTGCTTGATTCCCAAACTACGCTTAAACATGATATTTTTCCTCTATACACCCCCCTCCCACTCCAAAGCGGCGTCCAAAATTTATGTCAAATTAAGATATGAAATACTGAGATAAAACCGTAAACCTCCTCTTTTAGTGATGTATTCATGCCACGGATCGAATGGGTTTGTTCTTGGAGTGCCTCGGGGCGCTTTGTTAACTCAGATGGTGTCTTGCTGGACTACGAAGTGGATGAACGTTGGTTCGAAGGAAAACTATCAGAGCCGCGCACTGTTGAGAAATAACTATCAACACCTTTTGACAATATCGCTATGATTAGATTGCCGATTTCATCCAAGGTTTCAGTCCCAAAATTACTCTGTACAGTCCCCATCCAAATATATTCGTCTTTAAACGACTTCCAGACCTTGCCTAAGAGCTCAAACTGAAAACACAGACCCAACAGAAACGCACTGTCAAGAAAGAGGAAGAGATAATGTTACAAGCAATTGTTCGCAGATGGACGTCTTACAACTTGTCCAGAGTTTTGTCCAGAATGAGCACGAAAATACTGCCCCAACAATTTAAAGATCGCTGCTGTCCTATAGAAATGTTTTTATACGTGGAAAGCCAATCCACTCAATACAAAATCTAATTTAAAACGCAGAGGATACTCATAAAAATTATTGCTGGATGGTATTGATTTTAGTAATCGGCAATCTAATTGTATCGGTAATATCGTCAAAAAGTGCGCGGCTTTGATAGTTCTTTCTCAAAAGTGCGCGGCTCTGATGTTCTCCTGGTTCAATTCCCAGACTGTACGTTTTTGAACTCTGGTCGTTCGTTGAGTTTTCAAGGCTCTCATCCCATTTGACACTGTCCTATCTTACACTTATGGTCTTGAAATTGAAAAGGACATTGTCTCTCGACGTGATTAATTTTGGTTGTTTTTTTTTGTATGTCGTTGTTTTTTTTGTAGTTGGTATTAAAAAAAAATTTTTTTTGGGGGGGCGATTGGTGTTTACCAGGCCATGCTGGAGGGATGGGTGGAAGGGGGGTACGTTAAAGGGTGTTATTTATTAAGTTCATGGGTCTCAATATTCCGCTATTTAGCGGATTTCTGCTACCGCCATTTCCTCCGCTAAACGCCGCTACCGCGACAGCTGGTCAATCAGAAAGAGAGTTGCTTGGAGCAGAGTGACTGCGAGGCCTCGGGAATTACCCGTGAATTTGAAAAAAATCGCCGAGACGCGGGAAAATACATAAAAGATCTCGAATATTATTTGAAAACCAAATCCGATAACGCCTTTAAAGTTCATTTTTGCCGGTCGCGATTGTGATATTAATTCTGCTTTTCCCGGTGTGAGAGTACATTTAATGCGAACAGGCGGCAATGGCGGCAAGCGGAATTGTATGTGACATTGAGGCTCGACTGGAAAATCAAGATCTCAGAAATTTGTCTGTAAAGGTCAGAATACGGCGCAACATTTATAACATGCCATGAAAATAATGTTCATCACTGTGCTGTCGCTTGTGGGGGCAAAAAAAAAAAAAAGAAAAGAAAGTTATACAAGCGTCTTGTCGGGCTCGTCATTGTGACCGGTCAATGAACCTGCGCGCGTTGTGAGCGCTGTGAAGTACAGGACTCCGGAGTGGGGGGGGGGGGGGGGATTATTGATTAAAAAAAAAAAGATACACTCGGGGAAGGGATTGGGGGGGGGGGGGGGGGGGGGGGGGGGGGGGGGGGGGGCAACACCAGAGGACAAAAAAAGAAAAGAAATTGGAAGCAAATTTTAATATTTCGAATTTTGATTACCACTACAGCTCTCTGCAAAGTGCGCGTTAGTGCATGCCTTGTGTATAATCGGGATCCTTCATAACTACTTGTAAGCGTGTTAATGAACTTAGGGCAGGGGCCTAAGTGTTCGCGTTTCATTGGATGGGTGACAGTAAATTATGTCTCTATATTTTAGCTTTTTGTTCAAGATTCTCAGATTTTCAGTGTCACTGCATCTTGCCCTCCCACAGTTCTTACACCTCTCACACTGAATAGGTTTACTTAAGCAATTCAAGTTATTACTCTACTTTGAGTTTGAGCATCAATTTTGTCTTTCACGTTTATTATATGAATCATTACACCCAGACTGGTTCATGACAGTCGATATTCTGGTTCTAGGCCTTTTCCCAGGCTCAAAACAAGATTCATTTTTATATAGTTTATATATGCAGGCGAATATGATGAAGGTAAAATATAAATAAATCGCACAAGACCACAGTGTGCCTCCACTTTCTGTACGTAATCAAGATTGTAAGTATTTGGTAAGTGACTCTTACTTGAAATTATCTTCCAAACCCTCAAACTTGTATGAAATAACCTTGCTTTGATAAATTGATGGTTTTTATTTCAACATTCTAGGGTCCAACAGTATAATAATAGTGGGTGTCTCGCGAAAATAGGCTTCTGTCGCGATCACTCGGAAAGTTCCTCCTTTTAAAAAATTCTGAGTTGAGCCCCATGAAAGTTAAAAAAGTGAGACGTCAGTCGTCTGAGTCGTAGACATATTGTTATTATGAAGGAGGAGGACATTTTTTCTTAGAAAGAAACAAGGAAAGAGATATATTAAGGCTACACTTGAGCTCGACTTTCCGGATGTCGCTTAACCTATACGTTCTTACTACTGAGGGCGTCTAGATTTTCTCTTCCCACCGCGGCTCGCGGGTGGGGTGGTTGGAGGGCGCCACGGGTAGGCCCTGTTTCTTTACTTTCCCTCTGTTGTTTCTGTGTGTCTGTCTTATTTTTATCCCAGCACAGGAACGGTACAGAGAGGGGACGGCCATTTTTTATATATCCAGTTAACAGTCGGTAGATACCAAATGAAAGTATGCCCCCCCCCAAAAAAAAAGAAGAAAAAAAAGAAAGAGGAAAAAAACAATACAGAAAACAAACAAAAACAACAGCCCCCCCCCCCAAAAAAAAAAAAAAAGAAAAGAAAAGAAACCAACATGCCATGCATGACGGTTTTGAGAACGTCTGCAGAACAGCAAAGGAGTCACATGCTTTCTAGTCGGGTCTTGAGGTATGGGAAAGAACGAGCATACATATAGGCCCGCCCCTTGTGCCCCCGCCCCTCTTTTTCCCCCTCACCAGAAACCGCGTGTCGTTATTACTGGAGCTTGAAATAATTTCATTTTATTTTGATGTAAATATTATGTGAACGTGGCAGCAACAAGGAGGCAGGAAGGGGGGCATTTCAGAGCTATTTTCATAAGCTTCGTATGAAACTGTAACTGAAGAATGTTCCATTTCAAAAGTGCAGTCTATTCAAAAGTACACTTTTCAAGGCGACCGTTAAGGATGCGGACACTCGTTCTACTTCTTTTTCACCCATCTTGAACTGTGAACGAAGTTATTTTGTCTTCTTTGCTACGAACGGTGACATCCCCGTCTTCCACCCCCCAAAAACAAACAAACAAACAAACAAAAACCACCAACAAAAAGCAACTACAACAAGCAAAACAAAAACAAACTCCCAACATTTTTTAAAGCAACAATCTATCAAACAAGAAAAAAGGAAAAAAAACAACAACAAAAACAAACAACTACCCCCCAAAAAAAATATAAACTGCATACGCGATCTCATTTTTTTGCCTTGTTTTGTTTGTATGAATACACAAGTAAATACTAATTATGTACATGAGAAATGTATAAAAAAAAAAAAAAGGACAAGAATTATTTTGTTGAAGAAAAACAACATGCCCTGCGCAAATAGAAATTTATGGTGGCGCCAGAGATCGATAAAATAAAATGTTAATCTTACTACATCGAAAAATACGCATGGTGAAACGAATAAAACCGATAACAATACTTGATGTACAGTTGTTATGTACCGCTTTCTATATAGGCCTACTATACAGCCACAGACTCTCAGTGGTGCGTCCACCAGCTGTAGAGCCTTTAATATCCGCCGCCCCCCCCTCTCTCTCTCGCTCGCACACCCACCCACACCCACACAAACACACACACACACACACACACACACACACACACACACACACACACACACACACACACACACATACACACACACACACGCGTGCGCACAGCATTGGACAGAATACGGTCTATGACCGGATATTGCTGATACGTCAAGCGCAGGATATAACATGGGGCAGTATTGATCGTACATCAGGCCTCACCCTGACATCCGTTCGCTTGTTTGTTTGTTTGTTTTATGTTTTTTAGTTTTAGTAAGAGTTTTACGGCACTTGCAACATAATAAGGTTATGTAAATGCCGAAGATTAGAGGTGTTACAAGAGAGTAACAAACATAAAAAAGGAGATCTATAAGGCCGATAGATGTTTGGCAGGAAAGAAGAAGCAAACCACACCAGAGCACCCGCCAACCACCCACTTTGTTATGTTTGTTTGTTTGTTTATGTAGAGAGAACTCCATAGAGGTGCACCGACACGGTAAATAGTCATGTGGTTGGTTGGAGGGCGCCGCTGGTAGTTCCCACTTCTTTTCTTTCCGCCTCTTTACTGTCTTTTTCTCTTTCTTTTCCCCTGCGCTAAATAACCGTTAAAGATAGCGCCATTAGAAAAAAACAAAACTATCAACATCGAAAGGGTCTTAAGAGGGAAGCAGTGATTGTATCCCTCTCAGCCCGGGTTGGCTCTAACGAGCGGGGTTGGAAGCCCGTTGCCTAAATGATCTAAATTTTGACGATGGGGGCGTAAAAACATCTACTCCATAAAAATAAAACAAAACAAAACAACCCAGGCCGAGTGGGACTGCCTCTACTCTCAGCAGAAGATCATCTACAGATCATCACCGCGTGAGAGCCGAAGCGCCGAAATCTATCTCCACGGTTTACCTACACCGTTTGCGTTGTTGGGCCTAGACGTCATAGTGAGCTTTTCCAGTCCTTGAACTCCTTGTGGGCTGCACCCAGCAACGTCCATCGTGACCCTTCGTTATCCACGACGCGCACGACGAGTGTCTGCTAACCACGTCTTGAATTGTTAACCTCTTAGTTTTAGTTTTAGTAAGAGTTTTACGGCACTCGCAACTGCATAAGGTCATATGAGCGCCATGTTAACCTCTTCGCTGCTTTACGGAAGTATGTTCACTTATTGTATTCTCATGATTGGGCTGGCGCTCATAATATGACCTTATGCAGTTGTGGGGGCCGTAAAAACTCTACAAAAACTAAATCGTGATTGGGTAACTGCCTTTTTTCCCCTACTGGTTCACATAGTATATATTTAAAGAAGCTGTAACAACAACTTGTAAGTTGCTGGTTCTTAATGAAGGGGGAATTTTGTTACGACTTTGTTTAAATCTCTCATGAATGAACATTATCAATTTTATCTCGTCAGTACAAACGTAAATAAATGGAAACACTGCACAGCGCTGAAAGGGTTAATACATGTAGTCGAAGTCTGTAGCACGAACTTGATAGGGAATGAAGAACCTTTGCCGAAACACGGGCTGGTTTAGTGTTTGGACTTAATATTCTCTGACTGGATTAGAAGAATGATTATGTCAATGTTTCCCAGATCCATCACCAGTATGATAATGATGGTGATGATGATGATGATGATGGTGATGGTGATACTAATACTAATACAGCGGCAATACAATTCTTTGTCATCTTTGTCAATGTCATGTACATCATTTGTGGTTGTTGTTTTTTTAAATTCCTGTTGTTGTCTGTCGTTGTAGTTATCGTGTCGATGTGATTATCTTTTATTCAGACGACCACTGCTGTATTAGTAGTGGGTGTTGTTTTTAGCAGTACGTGCACAAGTGGTTGCAGCGGCAATTTTGTTGTGGTTACTATATGTACATGTGGTTGTAATTTTTCTAATTATGGTATAATAATATATACAGTGCATATTTATAACATTATGTCTAAAAACAATAATGTTCGTAAGATAAGAAAATGTCTTTACCCTTGTTTGACCTGACTGTGCGGGATGGGGTGTCACGCCCACCCGGTGCCATATCTTGCGAGGAAGTGGAAGGGGGGTGAAGAGGTGCAGGGTCAGGATAAGGAGGAGAAGAAGGATCGGGATATTTATAAGGAGAAGGATCAGGATAAGGAGTAGTAGGCGAAGGTAGAGCAAACAACTAGAGGAGGAATAAGAATCAACATACACAAAAAAAGAAAAACAAACAACCCACCACAACCCCCCC
>NW_004797421.1:825870-830144 GCF_000002075.1 Aplysia californica
CTTCTTACTGAATCTAACTAAATGGAAACGTTTAAACGGTAAGAAGACAGATTGTGTCATAATGGAAGCGTATAGCAGAAATAAATGGGTTATTGGATTCTGGACCAGAGGTCATGTAACTACACGTATGTAGTTCTACTTTTTACGCAACACTGGCACGCCACCTGGGCTTCTTCTGTGCATCTTTTGGGCACGTTTTCTTCTTGGTCGATTAATTTATAAATAAATAAAATAAATACATCCAGTTTTTTTTTAAATTTATCAATTCTGTCATGTCACGTGCGGTTTGATGGGAGTTGTTGGCATATGTATTATGTCTTACTTTATTTTTTTGAAGGTCTTAATCTCTGACTGTGATGTGGCCAACAGTTTTATCCTGAGCATCAACTCTATAGTATGCCTCTCTCTCACTGTGTTTATGTTTTTATTTTATAAATACATGAAGAAAGAACTTTTGAAAATTATTTTTTAGGGGGTGGGGTTGTAGCCTCACAGCGCACCAGCCGAAAGTGCAACTTTTCTTATGCTAGGTGAAATGGACTGTTGAACATCTTGAATTTAAATGTTTAGGGCGGGGGTTACGCTCCATCGACATGGTTATGGTAATTTATGACTGCGGGCTTCTTCCTTGCCCGTCATGGCCAACCTGGGCTGATAACCACTCCTCAGCTGAGAAGCCGAGGTGCACTCGATAAAAATTCTCGCCTCACGGGAATCGAATTCAGGTATTCCACATTCAGCCGCGAAACGCGTTAACACCACACCACGGGCGCTGGTGAATATCTCCGAAATGATAGTAAATAAAAAAGAAACCCAACTACAAATGTGCGTTCATGTGCGCATGCGTGTATGTGTGAAAACACGGAGAGGGGGATTATTATTATTTTTTTATTCCGAGGCGCGTATGCTCACATGCACGTGCTCCCTGCGGTTCTGGTCTACTTTTCGTGTTAGATTGCTCAAGGCCGAACCATTGCTTCTGCCCCACGATTACTAAGTTAAAGGTGGAGCTGCACGCTCTGACACTGCAGTGGTGTGCTTTGCTCCTTCTTTCTTATCAAACCCGATCTCTCCTCCTCCTTTTTGTATAAATTTGTTATTCTCTTGTAACACCCCTAACCTGTGACCTTATTGTGTTGCGAATGCCGAATAAACTCTCACTGAAACAAAACGAATACACTGCAGTGCTCTCTCTTTACATCGTTTTGTTTTCTTGTTTTCCAAATGTTTTGAGTAGCGTGTTTTGTTTCCTCCATGTTTTTGAGCTGCATGTTTTGTTTTCTTGTTTTCTCCATGTTATGAGTTACGGCAGCTTCTTACTTTACTTTGTTAATATGGAAAATGTACCTTTGCCTCACAGCTCTGGTTGAGTTGTAATGTGTATTATAATCCCCCACCCTCTCTCTCTCTCTCTCTCTCTCTCTCTCTCTCTCTCTCATATTCGCTTGCTTTTCTCTCTCTTTCCCCTGTCTATCGTGTCTGTCTGCCTAACCCGCTATTTATCTGTCTGTCCGTCTGTTCTGTCTTTCTTTCTCTATATATTATCTATCTGTCTCCTTCTCTCCCCCCCCCCCTCCCGGTCGTGGTTGGTTGGAGGGCGCCTATGGCCCCTTGATTGCGTCCTTCTGACTTTTTCCTTGCACTAAAGGACCATCACTTGTTGTGGCCACGTGCGTCTGTTTACACAAACAGACAAACATCATCCTTCGTCCTTCACAGTTTGTAACTTTCTACAGGTGGCTGGGGAACACTCTGACGAGGCCTTTTTATTTTTCGAGTGTGTGATTTCTGATGAAGCATAGGACGTGCAACAGAAAAAAAAGTTGTGTGTTTGATTCTTGGCTCTGTTTGAATATTATGCGTGCGTGCACACCCATTACACGCGGGTGCTCTGGTGTGGTTTGCTCCTTCTTTCCTATCAAACTTCTGTTGTCCTTTTCTCCCCCCTCCCCCTTCTAGTTTGTATTTGTGTTTGTTACTCTCTTGTAACACCTCTAATCTTCGGCACTTAATGACCTCATTGTGTTTCACGTGCCGTAAAACTCTTACTAAAACTAAAAAACTAAACACCCATTATACGTCCATGCGGTGCAGGCAGGCACGCACCTACCTACCTACCTACCTACCTACCTACCTACCTACCTACCTACCTACCTACCTGCCTGCCTGCCGGCCTACCTACCAACCTACCTACCCACCCACCCACCTACCTACCTACCTACCTACCTACATACCTACCTACCTACCTACCTACCTACCTACCTACCTACCCACCCACGCACAAGCACACACACACACACACACACCGTTCTTGCATATTTTTTTTACCCCCGAGTACTCAAGTCTAAGATTTGTGTCGTCGTCTGAAATTCACGATGCTGTCTCGTCTCGTGACGCGAGATTCCTGCTTTTAAAAATATATTTTTGTTCGTTTTTTTTCTCGTTTTTTGACTTCCATGTTTTTCTCCTCGGCTATTAACTTTTCCAGGGGAAAACGAGTGTGTGTGGGGGAGGGGGGGATATTAAAGACAGCAGTGCAGTGCAAGCAAGTCAGTAGGTAGTGCATAATACATCATAAATCTACTCTAAGGATTGTAACACCATCCGCATAGACTTTCATGCTCTGATGATGCGCGGTATATGGTTGGTATTCGCCATGGCCTATTTCTTGCTTTTTTTCGTTCTCTCTTTTATATAACACTAAGACCCCCCCCCCCCGCGCGCCTTCGAAATGACTGATTTTTAGTTTATATGTAAACGAATCTGCAAGTCACTGTAAATCAGAATCCACCCCCCACCACCCCTCCCCCCCCCCCACACCCGAGGAAAATTAAACGACTTCGGCCCCCCCAAAAAACACACTTTAAAAAAAGATTTAAAAAATGGGTCGAATATGAAATGGGGCACAATGACGCATTTTTGTTCGAATTGAAAGGTGTTTTGTATTTCGTCGCGTGTGCCCTTGTGACTAGCTTCCTTAATTAAGTTTTCGTGAATAAATGCAGTTCTACATCACGCACTCTTTCAACTGAACATCAGAGTCTGCTCATTAATTGACTGCAAATTTTTAATGCGTCATTAAAAAATTATTTTTTTTGCCAGTGCTAATGTCCATGTTGTAGTGGTTGTGTTCTCTGCCATTGCACGCACAAGACCCAGAGTTGGGACTCAGTGGACGGTTGGCGGGTGCTCTAGTGTGGTTTTCTTCTTCTTTCCTTTCTATCAAATATCTATCGTCCTTATCATTCTCTCCTTTTTTGGGGGGTTTGTTTGTTACTCTCTTGTTCTTGTAACACCTCAAATCTTTGGCACTTATAATATGACCTAATTGTGTTGCAAGTGCCGTAAAACCCTTCCTAAAACGAGAGCCAGACTCCGGGAGGAACTTATGATATTTTAAAGTATAAATGAACACGCACTTTTTTCCGATTCCGCTTTAGCTTCTTCTTCTTCCTCGTTCTCGATGACAGCAGGTAGACTGTCAGTCCGATGTCGCGCACAAACTATGCTAATTTGCTATTGGTCTTGAACCACCACCCCCCCCCTTTTTTTTCCCAGCCAAGTCAAAAGTACTACATTATTTTGATATTGTGTCCGTACAGAGACAACGGTAAGGAATATATGCAAGGATTTGTGAAACAAGACATGACAATGTACATTCAGAATGTGAAAACCGTGGGAAAAGTTGACATTCGGCTTCCATTTTCCATGCAAGGTCAAAACAGTCCGCTCCCAAATTATCTAAATTATGTCACCGGGAGTGTGTGAATGAAAAACATGATGTTACTATCGTAGCTGCCAACCAGTAACAGCGCGCTCATGTGACCTTGTACAGTTGCGAGCGCCGTAAAATTCTTACTGAAACAAAACTTTAAAAAAACCCAAAGCAACCCAAAAGTATTTAGTGCGTTTTGGGGGTCTGAGTTCGTCGGTATGTTATTTGCCGAAAAAAAATATAGGCTACCGCGTATTAAAAAAAAAAAAGTCCCCGCTAGTATTGCTCCTCACGGACTTGCTGATGCAGAAGAAAAGTTATTAACTTGCGAGCCCGAATTCATTTTTTTTGTCAGTGTGCATCTATTTACTCAAACTCAAACAACAAGACCAGATTAGAAAATGTTAATGGTAATAAGAACGAAGCCCTTAAGTCTATTAGAAAGGTCTATACGAAATGCATGTTATTTCCTAACAGTATCGTTGAAGGTCTACTTAGAATAGCTTGAATTTTATTAAATGCAGAAAAAAGTGTGTGTGAAGGGTTTGGAAAGAGATTG
>NW_004797421.1:831414-839396 GCF_000002075.1 Aplysia californica
CGTGCGTGCGTGCGTGCGTGATTGGCCTTTGGACAGGTTATCGTTTTAGGTAGTGCCATCAAAGATAGTACAGCCTACGATCTTTGGTGCCATTATATAGGACACACGCAAGGGGGGGGGTGAGAATGGAAAGAGGTTGTTTGCACTGGTGGTTGTTGTTTACAGGTGGCTGTCTTAGCACCAATTCTATTTTTCTAATTTTTCTATCTATCCATCTTGCTTTTTCTCGACATTTAAGGGCCATTATTTTCTCGAAATGATTCCTTTTGCTAAATGGAATCGAGACTTTTATGTCTAGTGCTCGCTGCTTTATACCATGATTCGACCTGTGAACGAATAGAGGACGAGAGTGGTTAGAGGGCGCCTGTAGATGGCCCTACTTTATTTCTTTCTTTCTTTTGTTTATGTTTGTCCTTCTTCCTTTTTCCCGGCACTGTTTGACCAATATCATGTTGATGTGCTTGTCTTTACTGAAGAAAACGAATAGCAGAGTTCAGTAGCTCCCACCGTAATCTGTAATTCCAATTTGAACTTAACAAGGTGTGACAAGTGTGTTTTGTATTCCTACTGTCTTGCCACACAATGACTGTGTAATGCTTGAGCAAAAAGCAGATATAAGGAGAAGGATACATCGTTGGAATAGAAAGATAAAACACTGATGGTGGTTGGTTGACGGGTGCTCTGGTGTGGTTTGCTTCTTCTTTCTTATCAAACATCTATCGTCCTTATCTTTCCTTCTTCTTTTTTATGTTTGTTCTTGTAACACCTCTAATCTTCTGGCGCTCATATGACCTTATGCAGTTAGTTGCGAGCGCCGTAAAACCTCTACTAAAACTAAAATCACTGATGGAATAATATAGGATACTGCAGGTCTTGCTAGCTACTAAGACAGGTGTGCTGAGACCTAAAACAAAATTATTATTCATTTGTTCCTGATAAATACCTTCTTTTTTTTTCTTTTGACAGCTGGCCTTGATCCAGACCAACTCCGTCATTCAGATGCTCAAAGCCCTGGATCCAACATTAAAATTTGAAACCTGTAAGTACAAGTGACACATTTTTTTCCTCCTTGGAAACTGGTAGTTGGTGGGTCCTCATGTATTTCAGCTGTCCTTATCTCTCTTCCTTTTCTTTATATTTCTCTCTGGTAACACCTCTAATCTTCAGCACAGTATATATTGACATATTTGTGTCTGTGTGGGAAGTTCTGTAAAACTCTTATTCAAATGGAAACTAAAACTGACTCAGGATGAACATCAACTCAAGATGCTAGCCTATTTTTTCACCCCCCAAAAATCATGTTGCTTTCTGTACTCTCCCCCCCCCCCCCATACTATATGTGTGTGTGTGTGTGTGTGTGTGTGTGTGTTGTGAGGTATTAGGCCTTTGGCTGCTGCATGCAAAAAGTTTAAGATTGTTTCATTCATGTCCACGGAGAAGTCTAGTTTATTGAGTGATCTCTGTGTCATTGCTTATATTTTGTAACCCTCTCAGCCAGGGTTGGCCCTGACAGGCTGGGTTGAAGCAACCTGTCTCCTAAATGATCTTAATTGTGTTTATGGGCAAGCTAAACATTTACAATAATTTCAGTGAATTGTTCTTTATTTCGGACGCTTTGCCTGGAAAATGTTGGTAGGAGCGTTAATTTTAAACCTATACTATGATGATGTGCATCAAAATCAAAAGAAAGTGATCTTTCTATTGATGCACATCTCATCTCTGTGGGCTTCACCACAACTGGAATGCGTTTTGCTCTGTTATAATGAAAAGGCAGGTTATATTTGTTTTGAATCTTTTACACTGAAGCAATAAGAAACCAAATGTATTTAAATGTTTTTGTGTGTTCTTGTGGCAGTTCCAAAATAAATGTTATTGATTTTCCTTAAGTATTGTCTTCTGTGATTCAAGTTTAATGAAAATATTTTTTTTTTTTTTGTTCTTTACAGTGCCTATGACCACCACAGGAGACAGAATTTTGGATTCTGCGCTGTCTAAGGTAAATTTTCTTTACAATTGTTAACCCTCCAAGAGTTGCTAACAAATCTGCCGTCATATGACAGAAAAATGTAGATGTCAAAAATGAAATTTTACAAGAGAGGAAAAAAACTAACCTTGTGTGTGTGTTTCAAATTAACTAAAACTTGGTTGGTCTAGTTATTTGATGTGAATATTCATTGCCAGAGGTATACAGTAAATAGTTATGGAGTAATTGATAAAAAAAAAATTTGGTCATAACAATCATATCCATATGTAACTTGGTCTCGATACATATTTTCATAAGCTCAAAACTTCCTTAATTTTAATTGTACAGCCATATAACCTAGATAGAAAGGTGCGCCATGAAAAGGGTTTTCTCCCCTTTTTAAAAATGCTACTTGACCTATTACACATGCGTTTTTTTGTCATAAGGTGGCAGAAGTAGTCTGTTGTGTCAGGGGAAATTGTATGATTTCACCATATCATGTTGTAAAATGCTTGGTAACTCGCGGACCGAGCAAGTATGGGTCATAAACTTATACAGTTTCAAAAAGTAGAATGTAAGTAGGAAGTAGAGCTCTTTCATGAAGGAATTGAAAATGTCTAGCTTTATTTTTAAAAATGTGATAAACGAACTGAAATTGTGACTAAAATTATGGCAAATTAATGCGACCGTGACACAGCAGAATGAAACACGTTTGCTGCTTTTGTCTTACCTGTACCTAGCTTTTATTCAGCACTACATCACTGTTCTTGTGCTTATGTTTTTCTCAGCTCTCAAACATGGGAAACGCGCTCATATGACCTTAGCAGTTGCGAGCACCGTAAAACCTTATACTATACTATACAAACATGGGAAATGCTTCTACAAGGCACAACATTCTCTGGAAGTGCAACTGTTATTATAGTATAGTCAGTCAACGATGGAATTGTACTGCCAGTAGATTTTTGAGTCTGTAAATTAGATTTTTATTTTCTGAAGTTGATGCTTACTGGACTTCCAGTTCCAACTTGCTCTTGAAGCTATGTTTCTTTTAGGAACAATGTTTAACCTAGATCTAAGTTATGTTTGTGATTAAAGAACTGCAATGGCTTTAATGTGCTTCCCTTCTTTTCCAGATTGGCGAAAAGTCTCTGTTCACCAAAGAATTGGAAAATGCTTTGCTAAAGAATCAAGTGGACTTTGTTGTCCATTCCCTGAAAGATCTCCCGACAATTTTGCCTGAGCATCTAGTCATTGGATGTGTCTGCAAGTGAGTATGTGCATATGGATGTTGTTTCAAGATGAAATGTTGTTGAGGTTAGAGTAATGTTTATGCTATTGATCCTACGTTTTAAGGACTTATAATTAATTTGTCTCTTGTTTTTGTGCCAAAGAATATGAATAAATGAAGAAATAAGTGTAATAATGTACTTAACCTTTTCCCCCTTTAGCTTCTTTTTTGCAATAAGTCATTCAGTAAAAAAAAGTTTCCACAGTTATTCTTTTTATTTGGCCAAATCCATCAAGGTTTTTACTTTCAGCCCAGTAAGACGTTTTTAGTATTTCTTTTGTTATTACAGCCTATCTTTTGTTATTGCAACCTATAGTTTTGATGAAGTTGGCTTGAATTTAATACATGACAATAAAATGTTCATTTCTACTTCTAGAATTCTGAGTTAACCTTTTGCAAGCCCCCATTACGATATACAGTAATGAAAAAATTCTGCAGAAAACTTGTGTGTGTTTTCTCCCCCAGCAGCAGTTGTCCTTTAAAAAAACACCTTATTTTCAATCGCAGACTGATGCCTGGACTGGCAAAGAGAATACTTGCTTTTCAGAAAGGTTTTAAAAAAACCTGTCGATTCTATGTATTCTCTTCATGTTTTTCAAACACTGCTGAAGTCAAATTGAAAAGTAAACATGCTTTTTTTTGTTTTTGTTTGCTAGGCATATATACTTGTCTTTAGAACAAAGATTTATTTCCAGTCTTGTTTATGGGTACGCTTTTTCTCTGAAAGCAGAAGTGCTAGTTATGGTCCTGACCCATCTGCCCGCCACAGGATGGCTTGTCGTCATGGCTGGTGACTAAGGTGCCATTTTTTTGTTTGTGACTTTTGTCTGTCCTGTCTTTCCCAGGAGGGACAACCCGTTTGACGCTGTGGTGATGCACCCAAAACATACAGGCAAGACCCTGAAGGATTTACCACCAGGAAGGTGAGTGTATAGTGTGCTGGGATTTCCCTGATGGACAAGATCCTGTGCATGCCTGTTTGCAAGCTTGGCTTTACCCTTTTGTTCTCTGAATGCATGTTTGAGTGTGAGGTTGTTTATCTAGCGGTCGGCTCTCATGAGTTTAGGTGCACAGGTCCTGTAGGCTCAGAAGGGGGGGGGGGGGGTGAAAGGGTTAAGAGGGTTTTTAAGGATCACTTGACTTTGTTTTGTACACAAAGCTTGCTATTAAAGCGCATAGAGCCTGCTGTTGAGCGGGGATATGCGCTATACAAATGCTATCTATTATTATTATTATTATTATTATTGAGCCAGAATTCGCGCTGTACAAATGCTATCTATAATTATTATTTGATTTGCAGACTATGAAGCAGTCTGAAATGTTTTAGTTTAATTTTAGGAGAGGTTTTACTGCATACGGTCATATGAGCGCCAAGGGGTGGATGTCAACAGAGAAGTCCCTTACAGGGAATCGGGCTTACTCTGCTCACCTCTCTAGCTTCAACAGCACAAAGTCTGCTTCGACTATCAAGGCACCCAAGAAATAGCTGGTCACAAGAGTGTGACAAACATACAAAAGAAGTAGAGGAAAAATGATGATAGTAAGGATGAGGAAAGAAAAAGCAGCAGTTCCCTGTTGCAGTTCAGGCACAGTTATGAGCATGACATTGGTGAATCAGTCGATTTACAATTCTGCTGTGCATAAGAACATGTTAATGTCCCCCCTTTGGGAATGGCCTGAAGATACTTCAGTCAGTTGCACCGCTCCGGGGGGTGAGTCTATGTAAGCGGGTGATCTATGAATTATTAGACTCAGAATATAGTAAAACCCTGATAATGTGGACTTCATGGGAGCAATTTCTTAGTGTTAAGCAGAATTCATATATGTTGCAATGTTTAGAGTGAACAGGAAAATACATGGATGGGAAATTCTTTTGTGGTAAGAAATATTTTGTTTTAAATGGCTTTGTTCACTACTGTGTCAAGACAATAATGAAAGTATTTGTTAAGTATCTCTTGTGTTTCATGTTTCAAAGAATGTGAATTTGATTCCTGTGGGGGAAGAAATCTGTCCTATTGAGTATGACTGTATTTCTGCAGGGATGCTGCTCCTGTTCAGCCCAGTTTGGTCCTGACGGGCAGTGTTGAAGCTGCCGGCCTCTAAAATGATTTGATTAGTGTCAGTGGGAGAGCAGAATGTTTACATTAAAAGAAAGATCAACCATATCTTTTGTAATATGTGTTGGCAGCAGGTCGCCACCTCAGAATTACATAATTTTTTCTGACATTCTTGGCCGTTTTGAGTTACTTTTACCATGAGGTCAGAAACCAAATGCTCTATCTGCTCTGTCAAAATTGTAAGAATATTAAGAGTCGCTATCAAGATTTTCAAAGAATTGCATTAAAAAAAAGCTTCGCTTGTTGTGAAATTAAAAAGATTTTTACTCGGATTTCTCAAAACCAGGTACTGAGTAGATAGAACTTTGTAATTCTGAGGTAATGATATGTAGCTGACAGGGGATGTTGAAGACTGAGAAACTGGCACAGCTGCTTTTTTTTCCTTCTACAGTGTTATTGGGACAAGCTCGCTCCGGAGGGCGGCACAGGTTCAGAGGCTTTACCCGCAGTACAAGATTGAGAACATTGTATCCTTTCTCTCAGCGAGTTGTCGACGGGTGCTCTGGTGTGGTTTACTCCTTCTAAGCTATGAAATGTCTTATCATTGTTTTCTCTGATGCTCTTTTTTTTGGTTTTTGTTACCGTACTCTTTTGTAGAATCTTCAGCACTTATACTAGGTACCAGATACTAAATTTTCAAAGTAGCTGTATGCCAAATTTATCTGTTCCATTTGAAAGGCCTATATCCACTGAGCATTTTGGTACCATTCTTTAACCTCTCAGTCAATTTCTAAGAAAATGGTAGTTGTTTAAAAATTTGATTAAATTTGTTAAAGTCAGTCACTGGCTGCAACCCCATGTTTGACAGACAATAAAAGAGTACCAAGTGCACTAAACATCTCCACATTAACAGAGTACAATCACTATAACAAATATATGGAGCCGAATTTTTTTCAAGACTGTGAGATCATTACAAATCAGTATTTTATCACTTCAAACACGATCTGTCGTTATTTCGACAAAAACACGCGGCGAGCGAGTCGGCTTATACTGTAGTGTACCACGCGTGCGGGGTCACATGCTTTCCTAGTCTTGCGGAAGGATTGATGTAAAATAATTCCATGTTGATTACTTTATTCTAATAGGAAATAAACTGATCTTTTCAATGAATTTTTTTATAAGCCGATGTTTTACATATTTTGTGTAAAAAGTGATCTTTAAACATTTTGACAGCATTTTTAAAAGCTTTTTATTTAACCGTTTCGCACTTATAGCGCCCGTATGCGCCCGCGCCGGTGACCCCCGCTCATCCCTATAGTGCCCGAATGCGCCCGCCACGGGGGTGTTTGTTTCGTTGCCGCGGGAGGCTTATACTTTTACTATCATCAGAAGTTTCACTTACCTATCTTTATAGAGGAAGAGTTCCGGTTTACTATGGTGTTTTTCTTGTTTCTCTAACAAAGAGTCACTTTTTGAGCGGGAACAAAAGTCGGAGGAGATTTTAGTTGTAAACACGCCATCATGTCTCTAGGATGCATGGGCGCAAAGCTGCCCGATATGAGTACGGCAGAAACAAAATAAAAACACCCAAAGAAAAGTCTTTTAGGTGATTTCAAGTTTCCACCAGAGGCTCCAATCTCTGTGAATGTGTTGTATTTCTTTTGTGTGGATTACCTCTTTGTCAGTGGCAGAAACTTTGTGAGTTGAAGAAATGTAAACGAGATCTAGATCTAGATCTAGATCTAGACTCGGAATCCAAGACACGCATCTCAGAAAGACCTCTCATATCATTTCATACTCTTCTATTCCACTTATAATTTTGTACTAGTAATTTAGCTCATTCATTTTCCTTTCAGAAAATACTATTTTCATCATTTTTGGCTGTGTTTGTGATTTTATACAATATTTTTAGTAAGGTACCCCGTCAATTTTCGTGGAGTTGTTGCCCTTGTCTTAAGGATGGGGGGCCACAGCTGGCCAAGCCTGCTAAGTGCGATAGGGTTAAACACCAAAGACCAAATACATACCACAGGAAAGCCCGTTTAAAGCTCTACAGTTCTCCGCCAATGAAAAGACGGTATTTAATCATCGCTCTTTCCGCGAAGCATTTGAATGCACGCATGTCAATTTTTGAACCGGCCGACCACGCATTCGGACCGCGAGGGGCTTCGCTTTCGTCGGCGATTCTCCAGCTCCTAATAATCGGACATATAAACAACTTACACCATCGCAACGAGGAAAAGCTGAACTTTTACAAGGTGTACGGCATTTGGTGTTTTATAGCGAAAGAGCAAAGAAACAGCGATCAGAATTACCCCGATTTCACCAATACCACGCGGTCGGAAGGCCATGAGGCCGTGTTTACGCTACCTACTTATACGGCCTAATTGTGTTGCAAGTACTGTGTTGCAAATGGATGTTCTGGAGCTATTTTTTTCCTTAAGTGTCCGTTCAGAGAGGAAATCTAAACACAAGATTCCAGAAGTTGGCGGAGCAGGACATCTACGACGCTATCATCCTGGCAGTGGCTGGTCTGGAGAGGATGGGTTGGCACCACTGTATCTCTCAGGTGAGGGCTCACCTGTCGTGTAGCCATCGGTGGGATAGATAGCCCAGAGCAGGGGAGTCAAAGTGAATGGCTCCGGGGGGGGGGGGGGGGGCGCAAACTCAAATT
>NW_004797421.1:839496-891411 GCF_000002075.1 Aplysia californica
CACCTAAGGTTGGGGGCTGAACTGGATAAATACTCCTTGACCAGTGGAATACTTAACCTTTTTAAAACACTTTTTAAGTTTTAAGAACTAAAACAAAGTTAGAATAATTACAGATCAAAGCATACCAGTTTTTTCTCTTATGTCTATTTCTCTTTTCTAGATATTTAGCATATTCTGGCAACAAGTTCGTTTGTGTTAGCATCTTCTGGCAACAAGTTCGTTTGTGTTTGATGGAAGATTCCATGTTATGAAAATTCTACGGATGGACTTTGTAAAATTCTCCATGGGCTGGGTATAATTGTTCGGCGGACCAGATGTGTCTACAAGCCTACCTTCTAAAAGGTTTAAATGGAGTTGATGGTTGAATACAACACTTACCAGTAAAATAAACATTTCTTCCTGTGGAACTATCGAGAAAAATCTTTTACCCTACCTTTTCTGTCCCAGTGGTAACATTGACCTTAATACACTAACAATTGAAGAGGAGTCCAGATTAAGGCCCTGCTCTTATCACGCTTATCTCAAGGGCCCTTTGTTCAGTGGGCGGTGGCCCTTGTTCTGCCTCCTGGCCCTAAGGGCTGTTCAGGAATGTTTCAAGTTGATTGTTGTTGAGTGGCTTTACATTTTCATTGAGGTTTGTGGTTATGCTTTGTACGTCTACTTTGGGTCCGTTGTCTCAGGAAAATTCGGAATGAAACTGATGGCTGTTTAAGTTAAAACTGAAAATAGAGGGGCCAAAATATCAAAAAGCGTAAAAGTACAATTCTTTCGTCTTTGTTGTAGCAGAACACTCAATCAATCACTTTTTATGTCAAACTCTCTGAGCAAGTACACCTGACCAATTGTTGTTTTGAAGTTGAAATACTGGACTTCGGTGATTGTTTATGGGTTGTTATAATAAAAAATAAAACCTAGTATGGAATATTTATGTATCTATAAAGGTCTTCCTTGATACTCTGACTATGTCTTCGCGTATTTAAGTAGGTGATGGGTGCGTCTATTTAGTAGATCCAAATTCCTTTCTTTCTCAATGTTGTTTCTGTCTGTCCTTCTTGGCTATTTCCTTGCACTAATTGACCATTATTGTTCCAATAGGTTTCTTTTTATTCCGACATACTTGTATTTTTAACAGTAATGGATGTTTGGATTTTGATTGTTGACCTAAACTGAACGTAACTTTGTGCTTCTTTTACTTTCTAGTGTCAAAATGTCATGTTTTACTTTCTAGTGTCAAAATGTCATGTTTTACTCTCTAGTGTCAAAATGTCATGTAAACCTTTGTCATTATTTTTTTTTTTACTAAAGTCTGTATTGTTTGTCCTTTTTAAAGGTTTGTTTCAGGTTTCGACTTATTTTCAAACTGATGCTGTCCCACTGTGCCTTTTTCCCTTTCATTCTCATGCTGTGACATCCATAATTTCTTTTTACTTTTTTAATGCTGAATGTGGTTGGCTGGAGGGTGCCACTGGTAGGTCCTCCTCCTTTACTGTCCCTCTGTTGCTTGTTCTGTCTGTCTGTCTTACTTTTTCCCTGAACTAAGTGACCATTATTGTGCAGATGTGCTTCTCTTTACCCAAACCTAAGTTGTAATCGATGTGTTTGTTTTTTTGGAGTAATTTTCCCTTTTAAATTACTTCTCCGTAGGTACTACATTTTTAAAAGTTGTTTTAAGTCATTAGTTATCGATTTAGAAAGCCCAGGTCCAAGTGAAAAGTTTCATTCCTTGATGCTATCATCCACCCATTCGTGTTTCCATAATAACTTTATTCTATTTTTTAAATTAAATGTTTCCCTCAAACTTGATCGCTATGATGCTGTTCCCAAGCAAGGTGCATGCCTTCATCACATTGTATGGGCTCATTAGTGAGTGCTTGGAGGGCACTACCAATTGTAGGTGCCACTACAATTCTTTCAATTTGGGTTTGTTTTTGCCTGTCTTGTTTTTTTCCCTGCCCTAAATTGCTGATGTCACTAAATCAAACAGGATTAACGGGCAAATCTCCATTTTTGATGCTGTAAGCAGTGCTTCCACCAGCTGAAGCTGAAAAGTAAGGAAAATTCTGCAGGGGGTCTGGGGGTAGAAAATTGGCATTTGGGAGCCTGTTTGAAGATATTGCCTACAGCCCATAATATTCATTTTTCACCAACATTTTGTCTTGTTTGACTTCATCGCCAGCATATCTTTCCAATGTTGGAAATGTTTAAAAGCAGGTTCCCCTTTCATTGCTACTATAATTCAATTAATTTGTAGTCGCACCATTGACAGCAGGCAAACCTGGGAATAATGAATAGATGTACCTTCAAAATACGGTTGCGCAGCGTATACCCACATTTTTTCTAAATTTTCATGTCTGAATGTCGCCTGTCACAACCTCGGAACACCACTTCGAATTATTCTTGATTTTATACGTGGTGCTCACTATGGACGGGATTGGGCCGATCGCCCGACTAGATCGCCTCAAAAACAAACGTGTTTGTTTTCAGTTTCAAAGCAAACACGGTTGTTCGACCGAGTCGGGCGATCAGCGCAATCGGCCGATCCCATCCGTAGTGGGCACGACCGTCATCGCGGCCCTTATATTGCGTTCACGTGCCGTAGAATCTTCGCATTGATAATTTCTCTAGATCTAGATAAAATTTGCGAAAAAAGTTTCTTTCCGACAGTAATTTTCTGTCTAAGATCAAAATCAGTCTTGATCAACGCGCAGATTTTCCAGCCACGGCAACAATCCGAAGATAGACGGAAGGAATGAGTGAATGACAGAAAGGAGGAAATTGGCACAAAAGGTTCGCCAGATTTTGATCCATCTGCAGGTAAAAAATGTACTGCCGACCAACACGCAATGAATGCATGGGACTGGGACATAGCGGTATAATGTCCGATTGCAGGAAATGCGCAATTTGGCATGTTTCTATAACGTTAGATTGTTGCCGAGAGAATTACCGTAAATATCCGTACCTTATACAAGACGATACGAAGGCGAGTACGGAATTTCGGCAGTCGTGCACTGTCGCAGTTTTTTTACGGAGGGAGTAGATAATGATGGAGGGACAAGTACGGAACTGGCAGAAAGTACGGATTTCCGTAAAAATACGGAAGAGTGGAAGCACTGTGTAAGAAAGTCATAATGGAAGAAAATTAAAAGTGAAGGTAGGTGTGTAGGGTTGTTATGCATTGGAAATGTTGGTGATTTTTTTTTTTTTTGGGGGGGGGGGGTTGCAAATGCATGCCTTCATCATCACATTGTGCTGGCTATATTCACCTCCCCTTCTTCATGTTGTCCTAACCGCATAGTCTGGTCGACTACAGATTCTGTCGCCGGAGGAGTGCATGTTCGCCGTATCCCAGGGGGCTATGGCCGTGGAGTGTCGCCAGGGAGACGAAGCCACGCTGGCACTGCTCAACAAGATCCATGACCACACCACCACCATTTGCTGCGTGGCGGAGAGGGCCTATCTCAAGCAGCTGGTATGGACGAGTTGAAGATACAATTGTAAAGCGGTAGATTGTATTGGTTGAGTGCTGCTTTCAACACAGTAAAGTTATTTATTCAAGAGGTAGGACCTCTAAATTTAACACATATCTCTGAAAGAATCGAGCTTTTGAAATGGAAAATAGTATAGGTTGTATTAATATAATAATATGATCATGTTGAGCTATGGATTGTATTTTCAGTTCTGTCATAAACGATGGTGTTTTATGTTTGTGGACTTCCTTGTTTTGGATTTGTGTTGTTCTTATTGTTTTGGGGGCTATTTTTGGTGTTAGATATATTGCCTTTTGTATATCGTTTAGTTTATTTCGGGGTCAGAATATGGTCAAAAAAGAAAAATGTAAGAATGTGGTCAGAAGAAAAAAAATGGTAGAATATGGTCAAAAGGAATCAATTAGTGAGGTTTGTCAAGTTTCGTGAATGGTTTTTACTTAACTCTGTGCTCTCTTTTCTCCCACGTTTTTTATGAATAGAGGCAGTATGGGGGCACCACAAGCAGGTCCTAAAAATGATGCTTTTCTTTCTTTTTATTGTTTCGTCTGTCTAGCCTTTTCCCTGCACTGCGGGTAGTTAGTGGGTGCTCTAGTGTGGTTTGCTCCTTCCATCTTATCAAACATCTATCGTCCTGAACTCTCCTTGTTTTTTGTGTTTGTTACTCTCTTGAACCTTTCTAATCTTGGGTACTTATGTGACCATACTGTGTTGCAAGTGCCGTAAAATTCTTACTGTGGGTGGTTGGCGGGTGCTCTGGTGTGGTTTGCTCTTTCTTTCCAATAAAATATCGTCTCTATCTCCCTTCCTTCTTTTTTGTGTTTGTTATTCTCTTGTAACACCTCTAATCTTCGGCACTTATATGACCTTATTGTGTTGCAAGTGCTGTAAAACTCTTACTAATTCTTAAAAAATTCTTACTAAGACTTAATTTTCCTATGCACCAAATGATTCTTATCATGATAGAATGCTTCGGTTTGCTCCAACAAACAAACAGTCCGTTATGATTGTTGTACCGTGGTGATACTATCTTATGCTTAACTTTGTTCACTATTACAGGAAGGAGGCTGCAGTGTTCCCGTGTCCACATTTACTGAAATAAACGAGGACAATCAGGTATTTTTCGGGGTTTTTTAAAACTATGGGGATGAAGCAAAATGTTTTCCTAAAGAATGTATATTATCTTTTTTTTTTTCTCAATTGAAAAAACAATGTGTGTGTATCGGGGTGGGGGTTGATTTATTTTGCTTTAGAACCTGGTAGTATTGTGACCTCAGTTAGGGTGTTTACATTCATTTACTCTATTGTTGACCCACATTTGGCACCCCTTTCTGTGAGGATGCTGCATTTTCTTTCAATCAATTTTCAGGTTGCTTAATTTATAAAGCCTTAAAAATGCTATTAGAATTAAACTCTGAACCTTGCAGACATAATCCTTCATATTCAGGCTCATTCTGAATAACTGTTGCCATGCTCATTATGTGAGCAAATATAGCGTTGAGAAATGAAATTTAATAATAGAAAAATACCGCATGGTCAGGGAAATTTATAGTGAAAGGACTGAAAGAAAAAAGTTTGAGAGTAAAAGAAGGAGTAAAAGTTAAAAGATAGTGAAGACAGTTTATAGTGTAAACCTATTTAGAGAACCGATCAGCAACACTAGAACTGCCACAAGGAGAGAAAGGTCAAGAGGGGGGTGGGGCAGATTTCGTTTCTATCTAAATGGATGCCATCCCTCAAGGGAATGCAGTGGCTTTAAATACAAGCATTTTGCGGTTTCTCAAGTGATTTGTACTGCTAGGAAGTGATGTACCCTTGTATATGGCAACTGCTGCGCATAGAATAAGAAATGAAAGGTGGTTGACTTATATGAGTTTTCTGTTCATGCTATTGGAATAGAGATCGAAAGTGTTGTTATAACATGCGTCACGACGAGGTGGAATCAGGCGCTCGTCAATTTTTGTGCTTGTGAAGTTATTAGTATCATCTTAAAGCTTGTTCATTTATCTTGCTTTTGATGAAAATAAATACTCACCTACCCGCCTATCTTGAGCAGAAGTGAAGATATTTGTGATTGAAAGAGGAAAGTTCACTTGGTTTCAGCGGTAAAAATAGCGAGAAAATGGCCGCCAATGTTTGATAACTTCAATAGCTAAAGAGTCGTTGAAAACTGAAAAATTGCATATTTTGTGCTTTTAATCAACTTTTTTCAATATAATTCACGTGGAAATGTGTTTTTATTTGGACATTGAAGGGTTGAACAAAAAAACAAAATTTGATTAAAATTTGCGAAATTGGTGGGAAAACGCCTGTTTCTCCAATTTTGTTATTTTGACGAGCGCCTGATTTCTCGACGATGCCTCACATATGACTTCCAAATTGTACTGTTTTTACCATCTTTGCATTTGTCTCTTCCTACCCAGCTGCACATCAGGGGAGGCGTGTTCAGCATCGATGGAAAAGAGTCTGTTGAGCACACAGTTAACACCCATTTGGACTTCCCTCCTGTTGATGTGAGTGCCTTCAGTTGCGTTCCTTTTTCATCTCTTGTTTTCCTCGCCTGTTTCATCAACTGCTACTTTGTCTACTGCCTACAATTCCTCTTTGTTGGTTGTGCAGATGGTTTGTGAGATCTCTGATGCGGTCTGATTCCTGTATTTATTAATTTTTTAAATGTAACTAACTGGTTTGACTCAATGGTTCCTGTCAAAATAAGGCTATTTTTGTGTTGTAAAAGCAGCCACTGGTTAGAGAATGTCGCTAGTAGATTGTGCTTCTTCTCTACCTCTGTTGATTGTTTGCGTATGTTTTGATTTTTCCTAGCACCAAAATGTTTACTATGTCAAAGTGCTTCATTTTGCTCCAAGTGAGTGGTTGGTGGGTGCTCTGGTGTGTTTTGCTACTTCTTTCCTATCCAATGTCTATCATCCTTATATCTCCTCCTTTTTGTGTTTGTTACTCTCTTGTAACATCCGTAACCTTAGCACCCATATAACCTAATTGTGTCGCAAATGCTGTAAAACTCTTACTTAAAACAAACTTTGCTCCAAAACAGTAAATTTTTTTGACAGTTGCAATCCCAACAAAGTGACAGTTGTTGCGGGAAGATGTAAAATACAACTCTACAACTTAAGTGATATAGGGTTCTAGAAATATCTGTTCTGTTTAGTTTTGTGGGCTTTGAAAGTACTTTAATTACATACTTATGTGCATGATGTATATTTCGCCCTTAAGCAGAAGGCGTAACAATTTAGAATGTCTAAATTCTTTGGCAACTGAAAATAGTAAAGAGTACTGCAACATTTCTAGAGTACTGCAACATTTCTGAGGATGATCAAACGAAACTGAGTGCAGAGTCATGATCACCAAGGACTGTTACAAAGATTTGCATAAAAAAGATCCAGGTTTTCTTAAACAAGTGTCTAAAGAAGTTACTGAGGATTGGATGGACAGACAGGGTCACCAACAAGGAAGTGTTAAGGAGAACAGGACAGAGCCCAGTGAGAGTTGAGGTGGGAAGAAGGCTGTGGCGTTGGATTGTACATACTCTCAGGAAGTCCGGCAGCTGCATAACAAGGAATTTAGAAATTGTTGGATTGGAACCAACAGGATAAAAGGTCAAGGGGAAGACCACGTGGAACCTGGAGAAGAGTCACAGAAATCGATGTACAGAAAAGTGGGAAAAGTGGAAAGTGTTAGTTCGTGGCCTATATCCTGATCCTGGGTGAGAAAGACATTGATGATGATGATGAAGTTGCAGACCTGAAATTAAAGGAGGGAAGTAGAGGACTTAATAATTACAGTTGACTTGCCATGACGGCCACCTGTGTAATACGACCACCTGTACAAACGGCCACTTTCCATTTCCCCCTTACGTTTTTTTCAGTATAATTTAACTTTGTAAAACGGTCACCTGTCCAATGCGGCCGCGGCCACCTTATTTTATCTACCCACGGTCAAATTCATCTGCCTCAGGCGGCCAGGCGTAGTCATTCATTGCCCGCTGCTTTGTCGTAAATTTTGAATCAGCCCCTCATGCTGTGGACAGGCTGTCATAATTCTTTCACCTGTCATTATTGTTAGTCCATCCAATGAATGTTTACCCAAGTTGACCAATAGGTAGGCCTAACTATAAATTTTCAACTACTGGTGAGGGAAGCGTGTGATCCGTCATAACCTATAAGCCCACCCACAACTCAGGCACAAATCGTATTTGAGGTGACTGGTCTCCGTTTTGTTTACCTAATCTGTGACAAAGTAACAGTGGACGCTGACGTGAACTTGCGACAGAAGCGTAGCTCGTTCTCCCGGTGGCAGCGACCCGTGTGTTTGTTTTACCGTGGCACTTGGTCTTCATCGTATTTTTAGCATAATAGTTTGTTTATTTTACCCTTGCACAAAATTGGCACAAAAAAAAAAAAAGCTAACAAAAAAACAAACCAACAACCCAAAAAACCCTTCTTACACCACCCACCTCCCTTTTTCAAAAGAAAACGAAAAGCCCTTTTAAATCAGCCTTTTGGCGGTCTAAAGTCTGAGATCAGCCCAATTTAGACCTCAGAAGAGAAAGGTTAACTTTCTTCATTTTGATCAGTCCCGCTTAAGACGGCCACCTGTGTTATTCGGCCACTTTTCTCCTTGACAACAGATGGCCGTTTACACAGGTTTGACTGTATAGAGATTTACAGGATAGCCCTTATTGTTTTTAAAAAGGCATTATTTTTTAAAATCATCATCGTATGTTATGTGTTTCAGATTCCCGATGGACCTTCATTTGTGGGACTTCATTGCCAGACACCGTCGAAGAAGAACCAGTACACATCAGCCTGGGCGGCGGGAGTCCAGCTGGCCGAAGAAATGATCAAGAACGGAGCAGACTCCATCCTGGCTGTGGCGAAAGCTGCCACAAAGCATCAGATTATGGAGGAGCATGAGAGGATGAAGCTGGAGAAACAGCTGAAGCAACAGCAGCAACTGCAACAGCAGCTGTCTGGAAGTGAGGCTGGAGCATCGTCGTCATCAGCACACAGTAGTCAGATGTCGGCCAGATGAACTTTTGACCTATCGCCATGACCTGTGCCAAAAACAAATTTTGAGTTATTTTGAATCAAAACATTATTTTATTTCTTAAAGGGGGAGGAACCTGTAATTTCAGCTGGGCAGGATTAACTTTCAGTGACTGGAAATAAAACTTAAACGTCAAGTTACTTTTTGATGATTTCAAGTCTGGCATGACATGAACATTTTCAATGAGACAAATTCACTGCTTTTACCTAATAAATGAAATTTTGTGGATTGGGTGGGGGGGAGGTAAATTGTTTGTCGCACATGTTATGTCAAGATTCCTGGTGCATTTCTAGGTTTTTGCAGGCGTTACACATCCCTGATCTCAGGGTAGATATAATTGCGCTGCTAGTCATCTCGTGTTTTAAAAAAAAAAAGACTCAGCAAATAAGGGAAATGCACTCATTTATAAACTGAGAAATTTTTTGGTGGTTTTTTTTGCTGTGTTTAAAGAGTTGTTTGGTCTACAAATCATGTAGTTGGTCATATGCTAAAATACATTGTTGCAACTGATTCATCTGATAAGACTTAAAAGTATAAGGGAGTGTGAATAATCACTTTAGGAGTTCTCTTGGCACAACAAATGCCATATGAATTATTGATGCCTTTTTGTTCTTTAGGAAGTAGTGAAGGTTGTTATTTTATAACTGATTTTTTCTTATGAAGGGTTTTTTTTTCGTTTTTTTTATAATTCAGAAACATTCTGTTCTTTTGAAGGTAACGAAGTTCATTTTGTAATGAGAAACCTTGGGCTTTGGAAGTTTGTAATGTTAATTTTCTCCTTGGACTCTCTTCATCTTTTGGAGCTTGGTGTGTGACAGTTAGTAAGTCTATGATAGTCTGTCTTATTTACTTGTGAGGCGATGTTGCAAGTGTTGAAGAGTGCGAATTGTGTAAAGTTCTTGTAGCCCAGACATTGGCTGAGTTTTTCTGAACCTGACAATAATATTAAATACTCGAATGAAATCTAGCACTTAGTGAAGAAAACATACAATGTAGGTGCAGATTTTCTGAAAATGGCTGATGCATACATTTGGTTCCTTTATACGATGTTCAACAGTTCTCATGAAATCTCTTTGAACTTTGGCGAAAAAATGTCCCTTCTTCATGGACCTCTTTAGTAGATTTTTTTTACCCAAGATGCAAAGTAGCTAAATTGGTAAAAATTAAGTCGTATATTGTGGAGGATAATACTTATCTCCCGTCTTTCTGGTGGGATATTGTAATATTTCTCTCAGCCCAGATTGGCCCTGACAAGCAGGGTCAGTCAGAAGCCGGCTTCCTAAATAGTCTAAATTGTGTCCGTGGGGGTGTAAAAAAAAAGGAACCTGTATTCAATACCTCTAGGTCTGTGCGAAGTATGTAGACTTTCCGTGTATATGTGGATGATTTGAGAGTGCCATTGATAGGTCTTCATCCTTAACAATCCATCTTTTATGTCTTCTTCCTAGCATTTAGCTGCTCTTATCATATCAGTGTGCTTCAATGTACATTCAGGCTATTTTTTGTTAACGTCAGTTTTTAATAAAGTCTATTATTTCAAGTTCGGGCATTAACTTTGTGCATGATGGTTCGTCTGTTTGTTTTGAGCATTAGTGCTCCACGTTGCAGTTATATTCCTTTTTACGAAGTTTATATACTTGTTGTTGCAGGCTGTTCAATGCTGTGATGGTAACTGTGAGTGTGATGTAAGCACTTCTCTAACCAGACCTGAACATGCACAATATAAGTCGTACTTTGATGACTAAGATTCGTCTAAAAAAGGGGGAAAAAATCCCTTCGAAATAGTTTACTTGTTTTCTTTTCCAGTTTTATAGTTTTTAATTCATAAATTTAAATATTCTGGTTGTTTTGAATTGTATTAAATATACACACATACAAATAAAAAGTGTAAAGGATACCAAAGTTTAGCAATTTTCTGTCTTCACAATTCTATTGTCAGGATTTTGTAAGTGTTAAAACTGTTCATTGATTTGGCTCTCCTGGATTCAATGTTATTTTTTAAAAAAGTTCATCTCATTATGTTATTTATTTTCATGTCAAAGTGTTTTTTTATATTCTGCTTATAGGTTAATGGGCTTGCCATCATTTTATGGATCTTTGAAGCTAATTTGCCCTTCTTTTTCAGCAGTTTTGTTATTTTTCTTTGGATGAAGCTGAATCATGACAGTTTAGTTTTACCAAATGTTTTTGAGTTATAAGATCTGCAGTCGTTTATTTTAACTTGTTCGTATTGTTATTATTATTAATCTATTCAATTTGATAAATGGGGACATTGGGAAGAGTGCATAAATTTGCTCTCCTGATGTTGCCACTTGTTCTTGTTGGCATTTTTTATGATTATTATATTAGTTAATTCATTCTAAAAAGTGAGAACAAGGATTTAAAAAAAAAATGCAAGCAGATGTATGCTTAAATGTATACCAGGTTGCTGCCCCAGCCTAGGAGTCCTGAACTTGTGTACTGTGGTGGGTGTACTCTGACTGGATGAGGAAATGATGAAAAGACAGATTGTTGTTTTAGACTATGAAGTATAATATAGCTATATCTCTGCTAGTTGAACCAACAATTTAACCTACTGAAGATTTTACCTTTTTTTTTTTCTGTTCCAGTGTTTACATCTCTAGTTGGTTACTTTTTTTAAAGCTGATGTATGAAATAAATAATTAAAGGTTCTGCATGATAATGTAAGGAAAATGTAAGATTGCCTCTATGTTATTATCCCTTCTTTCAAATGAAACCTATTTAGATAGGATTTTGATGAGAAGCAAACTTTTAAACAAAGGTTAGACAGTGTGGACTCAGTGGTAAAATGTAAACATAATTTAATAAGCTTCCTGCATATATGCGTGGCTATGTTTGAGTAAAATGAGAGGGCTTGGTATGCTTGTGTGGACAAATAGAAAACTGAAGATGTAGGTGCTTGCTTTGATCAAATTGTTTGTGATGAGGGGTAATGGTTTGTAGTGTAGCCATGGGCTGTTCATATGCAAGACATTTGAAGATACAGGTGTGCTTTTTCAGCGGTTTGAGTCACTTAGTTGAATTACTGAATGGGTTCTGACAAATATACTTAATATAATTTTTTTTTTCAACATTCTCTTGCTGCACACTGTTTCATCAGCCAATACATTACGCTTATATGTGCTAGAATAGTAGGGCTTGGAAAGAATTACAGAGCTACACTTATTCTATTCTTGGGTAAGCTTATGAGATATGATTTATGATGGGTGCTTTATTCTGCGTATTATTTAATTTTCAGTTGTGAAATGTAATTCTCGAAAAGTTAACGCTCTTGAAAAGTGTAATTTTACCATGCATCATGGGGAATCTTATGGAATGACGTATGATTTAAGATTATGGTGTATTCATTTTTCCTATGATTTAATTTTCAATTTCTGAAATGTGAGTTATTCTGGAAAAAGATAGTTGCTCAGAAGAAGCGTAATTCTACCATTCATGATGAAAGTAAAAGAGTGTTTAAGGCTGGTGTGGATTCTGTTGTGCTACTTTTTTTGTTTGCCCATTGTTGTAAGCTCAGTTTGTTGTGCATCAGGCTTTGGTGCGTTGAGTTGTGAGTTGAATGAGGTCTGTTATCTGTTCTCAAAATGTTGTTGAAATTAGTAGTATCCTTTTTGAATGTGAAACATTTGACTGCAATGCTTACTATTAAGCTTGTTATTCATCTGAGATGTCCTTGTCCATTGGTCTGAAATGGTCTATGTTTTCACCTGTTAAAAGAGGCAGTGAAGGCGGAGTTAAAAAGTTGTTTTATTTATTGAGTTACTGTTGGTAAGTACCATTTTTGGTGAGTCTTTCAATGCTGGATGGTTTTATACAGTGGGTCCGCTTAAACCAAACACGGTTACGAAAACAGTGGTAAACCTTAAGAAAATAAAATCTGTAATGTGTTTTTTTCTTTTTGAGCAACCTCTCTAAACCAAAAAATTGACTGCACAGAAGAAAAAAACCCAGTGGTCGAGTAGATATTTCTTTTTAAGCAGGCTTCCCTTTACTTGTATTGTGGAAATTGTGTTTGTACTACTTGTACTGTCAAAAAGATATGTGTATTTTGTACATACTTAAAGATAGAATTGTGGATTCTATTGCTAATTTGTGTTTATGGTATATCTTTTCCCATAGAGCGTCATGTTCTTCTAAGCATTTTCCAGAGAATTGAAAATTTGGCTGACAAAAGAATGGTATATATTTATTTTCTTCTGTGATTTGTGAGCAGAATGCCTACTGGCACAATACGGGCTTTTCTGTGTAATGGTTAGGCTCTGCCAGGTGAAAGTTTGATTCCCAAGTGGTGCAGACATTTTATAGTATTCCTTTATCTTTTTGTTCCAATAACTATTTCCTATGCTGTACGGTTTGTCCTCAACATGCAGGGTTAAAGTAGTCAATTTCCGCTGTGATCTAAATTGTATGAATTTGGTGATTTAAAAAAACAGTGAAGATTTCAAAATCAAATCAACTAGAACAGGCCTGTAGCACAGTCTTGTACGGACTTCTTTACTATGTCACTTCGGGGAAGCTCAAATGAAAATATACTTGAGGTATTGATTGGGAATGTTGGTAAGGGTGGGATAAATTAACTGACATTTTTAAAGTCCCCACATGTTTCAAACTCATGTCTTAGTCTTAGTTTTTAGTTCACTGGGCTGTGGTGTGAAGGTCCTTTTTTAGGAAAAGTCCTGTAATTGTTTGTTTTTTCTTCCCCTATTTTACTTTTTGCATATTGTTCAATCCTACTCAGAAATTATTTTTTTTAAATTTAAAGGTGTTCTTTTTGTTTCTTCTGGTCATTATTGTCCTTTTTCCTGTAGAAAGTGACAACTTTGTTTTCTTCATTTAAAATTAGATGAAATACATTTTTTAAGCGTTAAAGTGATGTACAGTGTGTAATGATAAGCAGAACCTATCTGTTTTGTTTGGATATGTATATATTTGATTTGCTGGTGATGGGAGTTGTGGAGTGGAAGACAGTAGATTTGCCTGTGTAAAACAGATGCCATTTGGATATAGGCTATGAGACAAATTAAATGGTTTGCATCTGGGATGTAAAAAGATTCCCTTAATCGTGTTGTTACTTCAGATTTTTTTTATAACCCTGAATCGATAATATCCACTGCAGATTTACAGTTACAGACAGGTTAGTCAGTAAAAAATGCACGGGTCAGATTCAGCTATGTCTGTTGCTGTGTTCGCCAATATTTGTGTTTTAGATGACGTGCTATGTTCAGAACATCTCTTGAATTTTTTTTTTCATGTGAATATTCTTATCTTCTTGCAGAAATTGTTTTTACGAGTGCTCTATTGTGATTACATTATAGTGATAGTTTTTGTTATTTCAGTCAAGCAAAGGTGTGTGTGGTTATTTAAGTGATTAACCTTAAATATAGGTAGGCCTACCCAGGTTTGTAAATCGAATGCAGTGTCACATAGGATAACAATAGCCATGATAGCGTTTAAAAAATCTAGAAATCAAAGCAGGTCAGGAAATGTGATTGCTGCATATCATGTGATATTGTGTATGTGTGTTTTCTGTAGAAAAGGTACCAATGTGATTCAGAGTGATTGTTGTGTGAATTTTGTTGCTTAGGATTAGGATATGCATGCTGAACGCTTGAGGTGATTTAAATTACATTTGTTGATGCAGCATAGTGCAGCAAATTATGACAGATAAAGAAAACGTATTAGAATCAAAAAACATAATTCCTGAAGTTGTCTTCATTTATTATTTTTATGTTCGTTTGTTCTCGTCTTTGATTTTCAGGGCAAAATATATTTTAAAAACAATTTTTAGGCTGAGCTCTCTCTTTAATTTTATCAATTGGTTGGTAAGCCAAGACTTCTTAGTATTGTCTTTTTCTTTTTCAGGGTAAAATAATTTAGTTTTCTTGACTGGTCCCTCCCTTCATTTGATTAGTAATTGACCCTATCCGTGCGCCCTGGGGTTTTCTTCACATTTTTTAGAATACTTCTAGTACGAAGATCTCTTTGAAACTTTCTGTATTTCTCAAAAAATCATTTGGACAGACTGCTAATACTAATACTGCTATGCAAAGTGTGCGGATCGGATTAACGAGTAAATTTCCTCTTTGGAAAGTGGTGGCACAGAGTTCCCCAGGTAGTGTGGATACAATAGTAAAACACGGCGTATGGATAGGGTTAATAGAAGGCCAAAGCCAAGACTATGGCACAGGTTCGAACCCCAGTCTGACTTCACTTCCTGGTTTGTCATAGGGGTACAGTGAAACTCGGATACAACAAATTTAGATTCAATGAAAGGAGACGGATTCCCCCCCATTTTCTTTTTACTAGCATCTGCGTTTGTTGCCATTTTTTTGGTCTAAAAGTTACCAAAAGTTGCCACAAAAATTGGCAAAAGTTGCCATAAAAGTTGCCCATGAATTTTCAAGCTTTTAACTCTGTGAAGAAGTATGTCGCAACATGTTGACAGAGGTAACTTAATCTAAAGCACCAGAATTTCTTGTGCTCTTTTAAGCATCCCGAATGTCATTTGTAGCCACACAGTGTACAAACGGGGAAAAATAGAGGTTTCAATCATAACAGAATGAAATCAAAATTAGAACAGCACATATTTATACAACCACAAAAATTAACAAATAAGGGCGTGTGTTCACCTATCCGAGATTGGCCGTTTTAACCCTAAAAGTGTGCAGTTCAAGAAAAAGTACAGGATATTACTAGTAAATTATGGAATCCCACACACTCCCAGTGTCAGATTCGGTTTTGGTGGAGACACGCTCCAACATAACACATTTATATAAATTTTAAAAGGGTAGGAACAACATCGAATTAAATTACATTCAGCGATATAAACACAAAAAAATAGAACAACACATTAGAACATTAAAAAAAATAACACACCAACAAATTTAAAACACAACAAAGATGGGAAAATAAAAGACAAACAGAAATATAAATAAATAATGTTATGTACCTATATTCTTCGCATGAAAATAACAATATATGGACACCTTAATATTATATGTGTAATAAGTAAAAATAGGTTATGAAGTAGCTTTTTTCCTGAAAACAGCCAAAAATCGCGGCCGCGACAAGCACAGATGCTAGTTTTTATTAATTAAATTCCCAAATCAGCAAAATAACTTGGATTCAATGAAGACATACAGTGGAACTCGGATTCAACAAAGTCGTTGGGCCTTCAGTTTAGTTGAATCCGAGTGTTCGTTGTGGCAAACATGAGGTTCTTAGAGGTAGACAATTACAGGCATTGAGCTTTACTTTTACTTTACTTTTATACGCAGCTTATACCCTTTTGGGTGTCGCGAGAAGAAAGAGACTCTCTGTTGCTAGCCGGAGAGCTTGGGTCAGGGGGATGCCGTAGGTGGTTAATGTTTCCCTGACTCCATCTATCCAGGTCTTTCTCGTTCGCCCTCCAGCCTTGTTGCCATCGAATTTTTTTATGTAGGCACGTTGTGCTTGATGGTGTGTTGGTAATCGTAGGAGATGTCCGAACCATTTGATTCTTTGGTGTTGGATGTGATGCATGACATCATTTGTGCCCACCATCTCTCGGATTACAGAGTTTCTAATTTTGTCTCGCCTGGTTTGTTTACTGCTTTTCTAAGGCATCGCAAAAAAACATTTGGCGAACATGAGGTTTTTAGGTAGACTATTACAGGCACTGAGCAAGTAATGTATTTGACTGTCTCAATCAAAAGTACCGGTAGTTTGGCTAAACGACGAAGGAAATAAAAGTGCCAAGATCACTCTAGAAGTTGAAGGAGAGATGGAAATGGAGAAAAGGGCTGCCCATACCTTTGTAAAAGCATACGTTCAAGAAAGCAACATTAAAGTACCAAGAGAGACAAAAAGAAGTCAGACAAGAGGAAAGAAGAAAAAGAAGTACAAATAACATCCCGGAAGCAATGGAGAAGGACATCACCATGGAAGAGCTGAAGAAAGCAATAAATCAACTGAAGCAAAGAAAATCACCAGGCCCCGATGAAATTACAAACGAAATGTTACAACACCTAGGCAACACAGCGTTACAGACTCTATTGGATATATTCAACTTAAGCTGGAAAATAGGACAAGTACCTCAGTGCTGGAAAGAAGCAACGATGATCCCGATACTCAAGCCAGGGAAAAGTAAGGCACAACCATTAAGCTATAGACCTATCAGCCTCACAAGTTGTGTATGTAAGACAATGGAGCGCATCACAGCATGCAGAATGCAGTGGTACCTAGAGGCACAACACATCATAGCAGCCTACCAGAACAAGCTGGATTCCGTCAGTTCAGGAGCACAGAGGACCAAACAACATACTTGTCCCAAGTAATAGAGGACTCCTTCCAGGCACAGAAAGTGATGCTAGCAACATTTGTTGATCTACAAAAAGTGTTTGACAAGGTGTGGAAGGAGGGTCTATTAGTCAAGCTCCTTAGAAGTGGTATCCAAGGCAACATGTACCAATGGACCAAATCCTCTCTACACAACAGAAGAGCATGTGTGCTGGTGGATGGATATCAAGGACGGAAAATGCTGCTGTGACAAGGAGTACCCCGAGGTGGAATCATGTCACCTTTGCTCTTTATCCTCTTCATCAATGACCTCATGAAAGAACTGCCCAAAGGAATACATGCCGCATTGTATGTAGACGACCTGGTTCTTTGGTGCTCTGAGGAATTCGTCACTACTGCCACATATCGCATGCAACTAGCATTGGACAAACTCACTACATGGACAAAAACCTGGTGTGTAACCGTAAACAAAGAAAAGTCTTCTGCTACACTCTACACTCTCAGCCAGGCTGAGTCAAAACACCTCACATTAGACAAAACCCTCTAAAGTTTGAGAATCAACAGAAATATCTAGGAATAATCTTTGACAAGCGTCTCACATGGAAACAACACATTCAGAATGCAGAAAATAAAGCCAGAAAGAAACTTAACATCATGAGAAAACTAGCAGGGACTCAGTGGGGAGCAAATGAGAAAACACTCAGACAGGTCTATCTAGGCACAATCAGGCCCCATCTCGAGTACGGATCCAGTGCATGGATGACTGCAGCACAGACTCACAAATACACTCTGGGAAAAGTGCAAAACCAGGCTCTCCGAATAATTACTGGAGCAATGAGGTCAACGCGTATAGAAAAGATGGAACAAACAACATCTATAGTGGCCCTGCAGAGGAGATGGGAATGCAAGGCCCTCATACAGTACACCAAGGCCACAGCTATGGAGGATCATATACTGCACACAAAAACAGCGAGATCAAACACCGCAAGACTCAAAAGATCCAACTTCATCAAAGAAAGCAGAAAAATCCAAAGATCCCTACAGGACCATCTACCAGCCACAGTGAACATGCTGAACCATACTCCAGAGGCACCATCATGGGAAAAGAAAAACACAAACATATCTATACACACGTCCATTCCTATGTTCACCACAAAAGATGACCACAGCGACCTGAGCAAGAAGTCCCTCACCCTGTCCATGCTTGAAGAAAGATACCCACGAGAAGCATGGATAAGGATCTGTACAGACGGATCTGCCACTGATGCTGTGAAAAGAGGAGGAGCCGGAGTGTACGTACAGTCCCCAAGCGGACGACGACAAGCAGAGGCAGTCCCAACAGGGCGACATTGCACAAACTACAGGGCAGAGACAGAGGCTCTAATACATGCAGCAAACAGCATCAAGAATGTGGTAGACCCCCAAAGCTAAGTAGTATTCCTAACAGATGCCATGTCAGTACTGCAGGCAATCACTTCCGGCAAACTACCGAGGCTACGAAAAGTAATTGAGGACATCCCATGTCTGAGGATCATGCTGCAGTGGATTCCATCACACTGTGGTGTCTTGGGAAATGAGCAGGAAAACAGGATGGCCAAACTAGGAGCACAGAAAGAGCAACCAGACAACAGCGTTAACTACACAGAAATAAAAACTATTATAAATACACTATTTAAAGCGCCTCAGACACCAGATAGCTACCACGAGCTGTCCCGCCAAGAGCAAGTGATTATCTTCAGACTAAGGACACAACACACAAGACTGAGGCAACATATGTACAAATGTTTGAAACTAGTACAATCACCAAAATGCCAGTGTGGAGAGGCGGACCAAACTGTTGAACACATCCTTCAGCACTGCAAGACACACATGGCCCTGAGACAGGAAACGTGGCCAACCCCACAGACGCTACAAGAGAAGCTATACGGGCCGCCAGATGAACTGAGCAGGATGGCCCAATTTATGACAGATACCAGACTTCAAGTGTGATGCGATCGAGAAGAAGAAGAAGACCGGTAGTTTGTTTTCCAATGAGTATAAGAAGCATTCTCGGTTCTTGGATGCCTTACCGAAGAAATGCTGGAAATTTCCAGGAAAATACACTGAACTCTACCAAGCACACACTACAAAAGGGCAGATACGTACGCCTGTGTCTTCTATAATCTATAACGTATTGTTTGCTCTATTAGTTATGTTGCCATGTAGAGCTTAGCATACGACAAGATTTGAATCCGCAGTACAATGGGCAATTCATTTCGTAGATCTATGTCAAAACTAGCTTATTGTATTATTAATCGGTAGCCGCAGGGGGGAGGAACCGTGACGCATTTGTATCTCTACTAACATTCCACGCCCGGACCCCTTGTGCCCCCTTCCCCCGAACACAAAGTATAGCCACAAGTGTGCTGGCTGCCCATCTGTCCCAAATACACGGTAAGACGTATCTTACAACGTGTGTGTTGGTATGAAAGAACGCCTTTGATTGGTAGCATAAATCGACATAATCAATAGGATAAAGGAATAATGGTTCACGATGCAGGTGCCATGGATGGTTTCCTGGAACAAATTTGGTCCGTTGCAGAAAATAATAAGCGAAACCATGTCAGCAGGGGCTGTTCACCGTGCTATAGCCTTTGTTGAATCAGAGCTTGCTCATTTTTATTTTGTGTTAATTGAATACGTTATTTTTTATTGATTTTTATAAATTAAAAAAACAACAACTGGGGAATCCAACTACTTTCGTTAAAAATCCGAGTTCCATGGTAACAACAGAACTGAGATCTACAAATTCTCTCCAATTTGGGAATTGAGCTCAGGTCTTCAGCTTGCAATTGCAAAGTGCTTAACCGCTACACCAGAAATGCAAGTTTATCAAGTTTATGTTTTTCATGTTAGTGTCTTTCTGTTATTTCGGTCTATCATCTTCCTTCAACTGCAATACCAAAAGCCCTCTCCTAGAGAGAATTAAAGGAAAAAAAGAAAATGGATAGGTGAAATAAGTCTCTTCCAAGGTGCAAAGACTTGGTGATGGTAAAGGCTCTGTCAGCAGCTGTGTTGCATGCTGGACAAATGTGAAAAACAAGCGCTGCTTTGTTCGTTTATATTAGTAAAGAGAAACACATGAACACAAGATCAGTTGTAAAGTGCAGAGAAAAAGTAAGACACGGAAAGAAATAACAGAACGAAAGAAAAGAAGTAGCCTACATAGGACCTCCCAAAAGTACTCTCCAACCATGTGATGTGAGCACGAGGGACTTGTTAACACACAGGGTAAAAAGATGAGATGCTGTCCTCTCACACCTCCAAGTAGGCCTACATGGAGTAGACTGGATACTGATTTGCATTTGGGTGCGCCAATGACTATTACCCTGGTTCGAATCCCCATTGTGAATCCGCGTTGGTAGAATTTTCAAGGCTCCCCATCTTCTTGGCTTCGTCCCATCAGATTGAGATAGCTGTATACTGTATTCCATCCATTATATTTACAATTGAAAGGGCATTAAACGAAAAAAATAAATAAATATAATTTACACTTTGTGCTGGCGTGGTCAATATATACCCAATTGTGAACGGAAATAACTGGATAGTGATTGAACGCCACAAACTGTGGTGAGCAACAATCAAAGACAAGCCCCCCCCCCCCTTAAAAATATAGGCTTACCTTATTTGATGTATCCAGATAAAAAAGCACATATAGGCCTATATAACGTATTGGAAAAACAATTTAAAACACAGGTGGAAAACATATAAACACTTTTATTTTGAAGAAGAAAATGTCAGTGTTTTAAGTAATGAATGGGATGCAGACTACACAATTTAAAAACCATTTTTACTTAAAAAGACAACTGCACAAAAATATTCCCAATCCATTTTTTCCCCCTATAATTTATGATCCTTAAGTGTCATCAGCTGGTTCAATCAGACATAAATTATGTGTCACGATCTGGTGGAATCAAGCGCTCGTCAATTGTTAGGCATGTAGAGTTATCTGAAAGCTGATTTATTTGCCATGCTTCCAATGAAATAAATACCCATATATCTTCAAGATATTTGCAATTGAAGGAAGTGAGGTCGCCAGGGTTCAGGGGTGAAATTAGCAAGAAAATGGCCACCAAAATTTGGTAACTCCAACAGCTTAAGAGTATTTGAAAGCTGACAAATGACACATTTTGTGCCTTTAATCAATGTTTTTCTAGTAAAATTCACATGAAAATATGTTTTTTATTATGGACCTAAAAGAGCCAAAAAAAAAAAAAAAAAAAAATTTGATAAAAATTTCCAAACTGGCTGGAAAGTGCCAATTTTTTCAATTTTATTATTTTGACGAGCGCCTGATTTCACCACAATGCCTCATAAATTTGTTACTTCATCCATAATTTAGCTGCTACTTCAGATGTATTCCTCGAATTTCTTCAGGCCTTTGAAGTGCATACTCTCGTCCACCAAAATGAATTAACGACCATCAAGGTCAGCAGGAGAAGGAAACGTTATTTTTTTAAGTTGTATGGTTCTGCCCAGCCATCCAGCTTTCAGTAAATATATGGTCATATATTTGAGATTGATTTCAATCAATGTCGTCAGGAAATTACAACCCTTAGTGAAAACACTCAAAATCCCCTTACATCACAGAAATTTACCCCTTACACTTTATATTATTATTTATAGGGTTCGAATGTGGAATCGAATAGTCTGTAACTGAAATGGAAGTTAGTGGGTTTTTTTTAGTTTTTTGAAAGCAGTCGACTGTACTATACTTTTCTTATATACTTCTCCCTTGAAACAGAAGAACTAAATATATGAACGAGTAATGCTAGTTTCATGCAAAAGAAGTCACAACTGAAGAAGTCTGACAAAAGATGCTATTGCAAAATTGCAGTGAATGTCCCTGCAATTATATTAATATTAACATTACTAACAATAAAACGGTAAAAACTATCGTTTGCACTGCAATAAAATATAAAGCACTGCACCTGCACGGCCGGTGTGTCTGTCAACGTAACACAGTTAATGCCAAAAGGAAACCACATTGTCAATAACTACGAGAAGCAGAGAGTCTTTACCCCTACCCCTTCATTGTTCAGTATTTCAAGACACAGAGCAATTACTTCTCACTTCCACCTCTGCTTGCCAGTCAGGCAACAAAACATTTCTATTCATTCAGAATTGTATCCATCCAAATATACAGTTCTACCAACCAGACTCATTCAAAAGCACAGAACACAAATGCAAGCAAAACTGCAATTTTAAAACAAGTAAGACAGAAAAGGATAGGGTACACTATGTACACAGGTTTCATTGTTATATGAATATTATCCACAGGAACTACCGAGAAGTAGTTTAATAACCATTTCTTGAATCACGTATTCATACATTTGTCTTAAACTTAAATTTAACAATTTTACCTTGTCTGCAGGAGGAAAAACATTTTGCATGACCAAATACTTTTATACAATTTACCACAACTAAGATATAATCAACACATGATGCTTAGTTCTACCAAGAGACTTCTAACATAAAACCTTTAGAAAAAGTTGAGACCGAGAGAGGGGTACACAAGCACTCTTATACTGCCAAACACACACAAACTCTTACATCTTGCATTTCAACCAAGCACACATTCTGTATGCATTAACTACAAGTACAACTAAACACTGGCTAAAATGTTCGCTTGTCGCTCCCCTGATTTTGCTGAGGGCTCCTCCTTCTCATCTTTCGGGTCATCGGTTCTAATTTTGATGTTGTACTTTTCCCGGAACGCAACGAGTTCTTTCCCTTTAGTCTCCAGGTTCCCCCTCAATGAGTCAGTGTACTCTTTCATCTGAGAGAAGAAAAAAAGCAACAACCCAAAGGCCTCATAATGATTGTCTTGTTAAACATACAAAATCAAAGAGACAAAAATATGACAAAGTTCTCATTTAACAATCTGTGTGAAGCAGAACACTTGACAAATTCCTGGAAAGAGACGTTGAATAAGTTGAATAACATAACACCCCCCACCCCCACCCCTTATTGTTCAAGAAAGAAGAGACAAACACGTGTGGTGAAAATTTGTACACGAGTGCCTGAGGACTTTATAAGAATTTTTTTTTAAAAGGGGGTTACAAAAGTGGCCACAACAAGATCTTGTGCACTGATGTCAAAGCGGTGTAGGAATTCACGTGTTTGTGTCACATCATTTCTGACAACGAACAATGTCCAATACTAAATAAGCAGGAAAAAGGAAGCATGTGGTGACGAAGAGAGTGTAACATTTTACTCTCAATCTGCTCTACCCATTAAAATGCACCTAAATACCTCACTAGAGCAGTAAGCAACTACTGATACAACTAGCAAAAAAACCCTCCCCTAATTGGTTTGGGATTCCAGAAATATGAAAGTATTCACACACAGTATTTAAACTGGCAAACAGTGTGAACAAACCTGCAATAATGTGCAAATTCAGTATGCATCATGAAATATTTAATACATGTTAGAAGGATCTGATGGAGGTACCTAAAACCTTACCATTAACTAAATGGAAATTGGATGGCTTTGTCAATGAGGCCTTTAAATCCATAAAAATACATGTAATCATATCAATGACCTTGACTCAAGACCAAGAAAGAGAAAATCTGAAGCAATCAAAATAATTTGTATGTTCTAAGATATTTGAAAACTAAAGTAAACTGTTTTTGAAATGACACAGTGGAATGAAATTTTATGCTTTCAGAAAATGTATTGTCTTCACTGCCGCGCCCGTAGAATTTATGGGCCTGAACCGTATATCGCTGTGCCTATGACCCGTAGAATTTATGGGCCTGAACCGTATATCGCTGTGCCTATGACCCGTAGAATTTATGGGCCTGAACCGTATATCGCTGTGCCTATGACCCGTAGAATTTATGGGCCTGAACCGTATATCGCTGTGCCTATGACCCGTAGAATTTATGGGACTGTGACAGTGGTTGTTTTGATACCAATTATAAGGGAAGTTACAGTTACAGTCTAGTAATTATCATTGGGGTACCTTTCCTTTATGTTTACCACCATCCCCCCCCCCCCCCCCATTTGAAAGCGCCAGGTTCAAAGTTTAGCTCAAAGAGAAAATTAGATCTAGATCTAACACATCGACAGCACAAAACAGATTTATTGGCAGTAAACACAGACGGGCTTACATGTATGGATTGTACGAGTGTTGTATAAGGTAGGAAAAGCCTTTTTACCTGCAGACACTCACTCAACCTGTATTCCCCTTTTTTGGGTCTCAGTTTATAATTACTCGAATGTGTACTGTTTTATGTTGTTTAGTGGTGTTGTTTTTGGCATCATGTTACTAACTCAAACTTTTCTCCATCTATCTCTCACTGAAATCCCCCTAAAATTATACCAATAGAAACATGGTTCAATGTAGAATGTACATGCACAAATTCATGAGGAAATATTCATAAATAAACAAGCTATGGGAGGTAGAGTCCCCTGAGCCGCCTTGGTTCTTGGGATTTCCCTTGGCAAAGGGGCCTATTTACCTGCGGCATTGATGGGGTTAAGTAAAAAATGGTCTTACTTAAGTCTTTTTACATGCTGAGAAGTATAAATTTGACAAATCAAACATGAAATGAAGACTGCAGCATACATCTTGGAATGTTGCGATAGACACGGAAAAACAATCAATAGATGCAAAATAAAGTTATCAAAAATGGCAATGGAACAATGATACTAATGTCAAGCAAGTGTCTGCGACATGGGTTTTGGAAGGATGGTCACCGGGGTGTGTCCAAGAGCAAGACAAGATTTTCTTGTTAATTTCTTAATAGACATCCCAGTGTCTTGTGCATAGGCTGCCATTCTTCCCCCATAGAGCTTTGGGTCTCCAAGCCTATGGTTGGGCCAATATTTTCTTCTAAGAGCCTCCAGCATTGGGAAGGCTTTATAGTTTCTTGTTTCAGTTTGGTTGCCGGTTGCCCACTGACACTGCTCTGAATTTCCGATCTTGAACTTCAGGTGGAGATGGTGTTTAGTCAGTTTTGTGTTCTTTCTAAGCCTAAACAGCACAGACTGCTCTTGACGGCTGAGGAGACAGTACGGGGTCATCCTGGTTGTAATATGGGTGCTGTGCCTTCTACTTTGCTTGTAATCCCCTTTTTAATAACGTTTTGGACTCAGAATACTTGTCCTTTTTTCAGGTTGCTCTGATTGAGACCCTTCTTTTGCAACTGTTTCATTCCAAAATAAGTTACAATGAGATGTTATCCTCTGTATCATGATTGTGATTTTTGCAGAGGTTTGCAATTGTTGCTGTCAGGTCATGTAGCTCGCTGTCTCCATTTGATAGATGGCCTTGTAGGGTCTGTGAGGAGGACCATGTTGGAAGAGGAGCGTGGGTCAGATCCGATTTGAGTGGCTGCAGTTTTCAGAGCAACTATTTATGCTTTGTCGTTTGGAGCTCAGAGGCTGACTGCAAGCCTTTCTTTGACTCCCTGTCCTGTTGGGAACTGAATGATTATTCCTACCCCTCCATTTTGAACAGCATCCTCAGCAAATCCATCTGTGTAGACTCTTGTCCATAGCTCCTTAATTAGCGCTTGTCAAGGTGTTGGGATGCAAGAGCTCTTCTCTCTAGGCAGGTCTATGAGTCCTTTGTATGCACTTGTGCCAGGGATGCTAATCAGTAAGTGTAGGGATGTTTGGTCTTCCCAGGTAGGCATATGTTATGCAAGGGAATCTCTTCATGGATATATTCATTTACGGGCAGATCCTGATGTTCCAATTCTTTGCTCCAGAGAGCAAAACTTGCTCTTTTTAAGGTCGGGCCTGCACAAGCTGTGTCACTTTATTCTTCATGGGGTGATTTTTTAGCCTCATGAACTTTACCGCTTGGGTCCGGATCTTTGCATCTGATCTCTGCGATCTTCCATGGGTTGGAGTCTTGATGTTGTCTTAAGTTTAGAGATTTCAGATTTCAGAGCTCCTGTGATGATATGGGCAGCCTGATTTTGAACTTTGTTAACTCTGTCAAAGTTGGACTTTGCAGTGGTGTCATGTGAAGCCATGCCATAATCCAGGGCTGGTCAGTCACAAGACATGATAACCCTAGCTAAAAAAACCGCAACCCAGGATGCTGCACAGTGGCATGATTGCAGCATATCTGTATGTCCCAGTACTCGTGTCTCAACATATCTACGTAATTCTTTATTTACATACTGTATTTTCATGTATTCTTAATAAATATTACGCCATTTTTAACAAAATTTCTCCATGCGGATCAATAAAAAAGAAAATTTAATTATTACATCTTTATTATATAAAAGACTAAGATCTCTCTACAGAGCACGAGCAGCTCATAAAAAGCAAAACTAGGTGGAGGAAAAACAGAACAGAAAATGAATATATAGAAGTGAAACTTTTGTAGAAGACAATTTCCTCACCTTGTCTCGACTCGTGGCTAAGCCAGGCAGGACAACATCTACAGTCCTCTCAACAAGGATACCACCAATCATACGATAGCACTTTCGGTTTGGATCAACACCTTTCAAAACTTCGATAACAAGGCTGTGAATATGGAAAGAGGAAAAGTAAAAGGACATGATACAGCAAAAACAAAACAGGGGGCTCAAGGACTAGTCCGACTGTAACATTTCAAAATATTTGTTAGTGCTACTACTGTGAGTAAGGCCCAAGTGAAACTGATGACATATTCCTGTAGAGAACTGGACAAAATAAACAAAAACTAAAGTTGCAGCTAAGCGAGGAGGCAATGCACATTTGTTCGCTAGACAAAGAGTTTACATGACCAATGTTCTTATTTTAAAAAAACAACAAACCCCCCTCCCCCCTCCCCTGAAATCTGTCTCATTGATCAACAGAGAAGAGTTATGTGCATATCAGATGATAGTAAGGTTAATTTTATGAATTGATAGCCTAGTGTAAAGTCTTACATTTTTGCAACGGAGAAATGTCCCTCCCCACTTTTCCCTACATTTTGTCAAAATATGAATTCAGGTTCTTGTCCAATACATAAAAGAATAATAACTTGAACTGTCTGCTCTTTATCAGTAGTCCTTAACTCTTTATCTCTGAGGGGGGTAAACCCACCATGCTGGGGCCCATTTTTTGGTACTATATCTAAAAATGAACAAAATCATCAATAAATTGGTCATCAAACCAAAACAAGTGAACCCATTTCGACAGTTCTTCATCTAATGAATGAAATCCCGATAAAAGAGACCTGTTTGTGGCAACTGCAGAAAAGTAAATTGATGTCGAAGTCGTCGTAAAGGAATGTGCCCGAACCGCTGTCAACGGCTCACCGGCACAGTGGTTCTCCCCATGAGCCGCTGGGACCGGCTTGCCGGAGATAAAGAGTTAATTAACCGTTTCGCACTTACAGCGCCCGTATGCGCCCGCGCCGGTGACCCCCGCTCATCCCTATAGCGCCCGCCACAGGGGTATTTGTTTCGTTGCCGCGGGAGGCTTCTACTTTTACTATCATCAGAAGTTTCACTTAGCTATCTTTATAGAGGAAGAGTTCCGGTTTACTATGGTGTTTTTCTTGTTTCGCCAGCACAAAGAGTCACTTTTTGAGCGGGAACAAAAGTTGGAGGAGATTTTAGTTGTAAACACGCCATCATGTCTCTAGGATGCATGGGCCTAAAGCTGCCCGATATGAGTATGGCAGAAACAAAATAAAAACACCCAAAGAAAAGTCTTTTAGGTGCTTTCAAGTTTCCACCAGAGGCTTCAATCTCTGTGAATGTGTTGTATTTCTTTTGTGTGGATTACCTCTTTGTCAGTGGCAGAAACTTCGTGAGTCGAAGAAATATATATACGAGATCTAAATCTAGATCTAGACTCGGAATCCAAGACACGTATCTCAGAAAGACCTCTCATATCATTTCATACTCTTCTATTCCACTTATAATTTTGTACTAGTAATTTAGCTCATTCATTTTCCTTTCAGAAAATACTATTTTCATCATTTTTGGTTGTGTTTGTGATGTTATACAATATTTTTAGTAAGGTACCCCTTCAACTTTCGTGGAGTTATTGCCCTTGTCTTAAGGATGGGGGGCCACAGCTGGCCAAGCCTGCTAAGTGCGATAGGGTTAAGAATAGTTGTAGTGGTGTCAACAATTAATGCAAAACCAACTCTGGAGGCTCTCAACATTACCAGCGCTGAAGATTTAGACTATGTGAAGAAGACAGAAGACAAAAAAAACCTAGAAGCTGTCAGATCTAAAATTTAAAAGAAAAACTGCATTTTTGCCTCAACCATAACATTGTAGGCATTGCATGTCTCTTTCATTTCGTTAGCTATTTGGGGCACTAAAAAGTAGCGGCCAATGAACAAACACGTTTTATGGAGCCCATGAAGCCACAGCCTTTTTATGTCACAAAGAATTCCCTCGCACAGGTCATAAGGTATCAATAGTATCATTGCAATCAGCATTGTACAGTGGAATCCTGTTATAACGAGAGGGAGGGGACCGGTGCCAAATGTCCATTATACTAGGATTCTCGTTATAAGGAATCCAGTAATAAATTCAATGGAAATAATAAAGTAGGCCTAATCTATGAGTTTGGTGTTCTGTTTATTTCTTTTTTGTTATCTCCCCTGATGATGACATTGTTCAACATGACCTCCTAGGTCTTACTTGATCAAAAATCGAATCAGGTTTCTTTCTCTAGCGCTAGTGATGTTGACAGCACGGCGTTGGCGATCAGAAAGAATGCGCTCTGGGCTAACTCACCCGCTGTGTTGTCCCCCACCCTAGATGGAAGAACGTAGAGCCCCCACTCCACAACACCCCGTGGTGTGTTTAGTCTACTTGCGCACGTTACTACACATTCACTCCATCCTTTACAGCATTGTGACCTCTCTATCCCCGCTTCGGAGAAGTGAGGGAATGGGTAGTGGTAGGCCTAGATAATCTAGACTAGGCTGGCCTATCACACGATGCGTTCTGCTTGTCTGCGCACCATCTACGCACCACGCCCTCCCCACTCATTCGCTCCGGCCTTCATTGTTGGCAAACGTGGGCTCTCCTATTCTTTGTTTCGCTCAAGGAGTTGATGTAACTTCTCCTAGGTTTCGCTAGATCACCAACAAGTTTCTCAACTGGCGAGGTTTATATATGTATAACTGGCCTGTGCGCTGTGCACAGCAGCAGCAATATTCCGCTATAACCGACTCTTGTGTTTGTCCAATTGCGCTATAGCAGTATTTTATTTACAAAGATAAAGAAGGGAAAAAAACAGGGTTTTAGAATAGTGTCTTTATAACAGACTTCTCGTTGTTTTAGGACTCGTTATAAGTGGACTCCACTGTACTCGCATGGTCCTGGGAGCAATCCAAGTGCCTAACAAATGAGTAGTTTTCGGAAAAAGTAGTACCGCAAAGAAATGACTCGATACACCTCATCATTTACCACTAGATTTTGATGTGCAGGGTCAGAGGTAAAATTTGATCCTTCTTTTCATTTGCTGAGAAATTTGGGTAATTCCTTCAACCTCACGGCCTTCCGAAGATGACAGGGTCGAAATTTCGAGGGCTGTTCGGAGAAACAAAGCTTTGCATTAACCAATCCGCTCTCTATGACAAGAACTCTGCTGTCCTATAAGCTTAATGGAAATTTTTATTTCAGTAGTAAATGCGTTATAAACATCATTTCCTTCGTACATTATGAACATGACTTCTGGCACTACCACAAATAGAAGTGCTATAAATAAGCAGTACACTGGGGTACCCCCATTCTGCTGAAACTACAGCCTGATTTCGCCATGGTTGGTCATGGTGTTTGATATAGCTACATTTGGAAATTGAACGAGAAAAGTGCTTTAATAGAATATCTGACTGTGAGACGGGTCCATTAGTAAAATAAAAATGCTTTTTTCCCTTTCAAACCCGGGATTGTTCATAACAAAACAATAGCATCCAAAAGGTTCGAACGGGCCTCATATGACTTATCAACTTATGATAAATGGTTATCCGTTATAATTCACGTGTTTGTAACCCCTTCTCATTGGACGAACATGTAAAGCTACCAACTTAACCATAACATGTTTCAAACGAGATGTAGTGCTTCCACCAGCTGACGCTGAAAAGTAAGGAAAATTGTGCCGGGGGTCTGGGGGACGCAGAGGCCCCCATCAGGGTCCAGGGACAGCGTCCCGGTGGGGGTTCAGAGGGCGAAGCCCCCGAAGAAATTGAAATAGTGCTTTTAGAGGGTTGAAAATGGCATTTGGGAGCCTGTTAGAAAAGATTGCCTACTACTCATAACATTTATTTGTTCGCCAACATGTTGTCTTGTTTGATTTTTTTCACCTACATATCTTTCCATTGCTGGCAATGTTTAAAAACAGTTTCCCCTTCTATTGCTACTACAATTCAATTAATTTGTCATTGCACGATCGATAGAAGGCAAACCTGGGAATAATGAATAGATATATATGCACCTTCACAAAACAGTTACCCAGCGTATACCCTAATTTTCCACAATTTTCACTTCTGAATGTTGCATGTCACAACCTCGGAACACCACTTCGAATTATTCTTGATTTTATTAGTCTTAGCACGAAACTCTTTCAGACAGCAATTTTCTGTCTAAGATCACAAGTCAATTTACTTGATCAACGCGCATATTTTCCAGCCGCGGCAACAGTCCGAAGATAGACAGATGGAATGAGTGAATGATAGGCCTAGAAAGGAGGAAATTGGCACAAAAAGTTCGCCAGATTTCGAAATTTCCTGGTAAAAATGTGCTGCCGACCAACCTGCAATGAACACAAGGGGCATAGCGGAATAATGGCCGATTGCAGGAAATGCGCAATCTGGCAGGTCTCTATAACATTAACTTATTGCCGAGAGAATTACTGTAAATATCCGAAGCTTACACAAGACGATACGAAGGCGAATACGAATCTTTTGCTAGGGAATGTCAGTAGATATCTAGTCCTACACTGTCATAGTTTTTTTACGGAAGGAGTTGATACTGATGGAGGAACAAGTACGAAGCTGGCAGAAAGTACGGATTTCCGTAAAAATACGGAAGAGTCGAAGCACTGTTGTAGGTTAGGCCTATGCCTCAGTTTCGGACCAGTGCTGACGGTTCTAGAAGTAGGCCACAAACTCACACGAATACTAGCAGACTGACACACAAACACTTTGGCTGCGGAGATGAGGACCCGGAGATGCTCAGCGCGCGTCTACTAAGTGGGGCTGTGCAGATACTGGACTCATTGGAAAGCGAGGGTGTCAAAATACATGTATCGGCGATCATACTAAAACGCGGAAAGACACAGCAAAAAGAAATGATACCTTCCTAATTGGGAGGGTGTCCCATGCGCTCAAATGACCTTATGATGCAGTTGCGAGCGCCGCAAAACTTACTCGAAAAAAAAAAATTGTGTTGAGAAAGTTGCAATGTTGCACAGCAAAAATTCACAAACCACACTTAACAACGTAATTTTCCACTAGTCACAGTGGAACACAGTGCCATAAAGTAAGGAAAGTCTTATAATCACAGTAATTATATAGGGCTAATTCATAATATTTTACGACTAATAATGATAGGAAACAAACAAGAAAATGAAACATCGAAAGAACGTCATGCGCCAATCTGTCATTCACAGCAGTCTCGGGTGTTCATCATGGTGGAATATAAACAAGGCAACAAGGATGCCTATAAACAAACTTGTTCCTAAAGTAGGCTAACCCTGAAAATGAGTATGAAGTCTGAAGGGACTCAAATCAGATGTCTTTTCGCACTTTAATTTAGTATGACCCCTTATATATATGCAAGTTTCAGTTTCAGCCCCCGGGGGACGGGCTAAATGATAGATGAAAGGCCACCTCTATTCTCACCGCGGGTGAGAATGTGAGAATAGTGCAGGCGAGCCTTTTGGCTATTCTCACCCGGTGTGTGTTCACCGTGATAGCCTAGGTCAACCAGTACGTAGCCTTCACACTGAACCACATAATTCTACTGTGATAACAAAATTGGAGAATTCTGTGCTGAGAACACATGTTCCAGCGCTCTTGTGTTACTACTGTTAGCCTAAAAGCGTTGCAATTTTGTCTGTGGGTAGGGGGGGGGGGGAGGAGAGAGAGAGAGGGAGAGAGAGAGAGAGAGAGAGAGAGAGAGAGAGAGAGAGAGAGAGAGAGAGAGAGAGAGAGAGAGAGAGAGAGAGAGAGAGAGAGAGAGAGAGAGGAGTAGCGCAAGAACTTCGGGGCAAAACAAAATGGCGATCCCCGCAGTTCGGCTCGATTCGAAAAGTGAAATAGCCATAGCATCTTTGTAGACGACCAAATTAGCTTAAACTTTTGTGCTATAACATCTTTGTAGACGACCAAATTAGCTTAAACTTTTGTGCTATAACGTCATTTTCTCTTTGCTTTTGTCAATTTGATAATACACAACGATACACAGCATTCCGAAATTAGGAAAAACAGGTCTTGTTTCACACCGGGTGAGAATAGCCAACGCTGGCAAGTCTTACCCAGGGTGAGAGGTCGATCGTATTTTCATTCTCACCGCGGGTGAGGATAGCCACTTCCTAGATGAAAAGCAAAAGTCTCCGTTCATTACCCTGTGCGCAACAACTGGAAGCGGAAGGGAATATAATAAATCAAAGTGAGACCAGTAGACATTAAATTTTAATTTGTAATGATATTAATTATAACATTAGCTTTTGAGAAGCGGAGTGTCTACGTACACGGTAACCTGGCACCTAGTCTCAGTATCTACGTACTCAGTAACCGGAATGAAAATAAATCAATAAATTTGTCCTGTGCTGTCACTTGCTGAAAAAAAAGAAGAAAGTCATACAATACAAGCGTCTTGTCGGGCTCGCCATCGTGACAGGTCAGTGAACCTGTGCATGTGCAACTCTTATTGAAAGTCTTTAACTTTTGAATTTTATGTAGCAATTAAGGGGGGGGGGGGGGGGGGGGGGGGGAGAGACTATTGATTTTTAAAAAAGTACAGTTGGGAGAAGGATGGGGATGAGGGCAACACCGGATGACAAAAACTGAACTTGGGAGTTCTGAACTGCCTGGTTACCCTGTAAGTGACACCAGAGAGTAATTATATAGTCTCTGGTGACACTGAGACTACATGCCTGGTAGCCGGTTACCGTGTACGTAGATATTGAGGCTACAAGATCATACTACATGCCCGGTTACCGTGTACATGATACTGAAATTACGTGCCCGGTTGCCGGTTACCGTGTACGTAGACACTGAGGCTAGGTGCCCAGTTACTGTGTATGTAGAGACTCCCTTTGAGAAGCAACACAAACTTGTTTACCGCTATATTTATGAGAGGAGGCCTTTTAGCCCTCCTTTATGAGTATTTTGATCTAGATCTAGATCTAGATGAGATCTAGTCTAGCTATTCTAGCGATTAGGCTACACTTTTTAACTTGCCTTACTTAGTCCTATATCATACTAAAAACACTACTAGACTAGACAGATCAGAGATGGCAAAGACGATTCAAGAACTTTGACTAGGGTAGGACTAGATCTAGGTAATTACTAAGGTAACTAAGGCACTAAGGAGGACTCCTGCTGAGTCTTAGTCCTATTCTATGCCTATTTACTTTTAGGCTTTAGGCATAGAATAGGAGGCACCAAAGCTTTGACTTTACGTCTTTACCACTCTTGTCTCTTCTTCACTCACTCATGTTCTTTCATGTCCATTTCAACCTCTGAAATCCTTGAGGCTAAAAGTCTTTGCTGCTGCCTTAGCTCATTGAAAGCTGCAGCAGCTTGTTCAGGGGTAGGGGCCCCTTTCGTTTTCGCTGAATTGTTAAAGGAAGAGAGGGACGTCGCCATGCTTCGAGTTGATGAAGTCTCAGTAAAACATAGGCTACAGTAGTCTCGCCTAAAACAAGAGAATAGTTAAAAACAACGAAGGAATGTCTCCTCATGGTCACAAAACAAAATATTTATGATTTATACATTAGGTTTTTACCTTTCAATTTGTAATTGAATTATACCTATTCATCAATGTATATTTCAGATATTTCTGTCTCTTAGTTTTAGATATTTATTTATGACAAATAAGATTCAATGGTAAGAAAACTCACATATTATTATTATATACATTAGTTTGTCATACGGATGGTAAGAGTCATGTTTTTATTTTATTCAGCGTCAAAATGGCGGAAATAGCAACAAAGTTTGATCTCTCATCGGTGGGCCTTTGCAGGCCGATAGGCAAGGCATAATTCACAAAACCGATAGCCCATTACGATGTCATGTCAGCCTCGTAATCAGCGGTATGTTACTCTCTATACATATTTTTCTAATAAGAGAGAACAAAAGTAAGTTTCATTTCTTTTTATACCTCCTCTTTGGGGGGGATGTTTGTAAATTAGGGCCTCTGCCTCTATCCTATAGAAATAGAATTTTACTTTTTGTTCAAGTCGCGACATGCCTTTTCCAAGACCTAGATCTAGAATCTACCTCTAGATCTAGATATCTAGATCTAAATCTAGATTTATATCTACACCGAGAGATTCCCGTAGAACAAGTAGAAGGAAAAGACGAAGTCCAGTTCTTTTGAAGTCTCTTGTGATATTTTTTGGCCACCTCTATCTTTTGGCTATGGCTATGGCCACCTCTATTCTCACCCGGAATGAGAATAGTGCAGGCGAGTCTTGTGGCTATTCTCACCCGGTGCGCGTTCACCAAATTTTGCGTTCACCCTAAACCACAGAATTCTACACTGTGATAACAGAAAAATTGTAGAATTCTGTGCCGTGAACAAACGTTCCATTACAACTGTAGCCTACTAAAAGCGTACAATTTTGTCTGTAGGCAGTGGAGAGAGAGAGAGAAAGAGAGAGAGGAGTAGCGCGAGAATTTCCGGGCAAAACAAAATGTCGACCCGCGTAGTTCGGCTCGATTCGAAAAGTTAAATAGCCGTAGCATCTTTGTAGACAACCAAATTAATTTACTTTTGTGTTTTAACATCATTTTTTAACTTTGTTTTGGTCAATTTGATCGTCCACACCGATAGACAGTATTCAGAAAGAGACAGAGAGAGAGAGAAGAGGGGAGGAGTTGATCTTGCGAGAACTTCCGGGCGGGTGAGAATAGCCACTTTCTTTGGCTATTCTCACCCGGTGGGCGTTCACCGTTATAGTTATAGTATAGCCTAGGCCAACCAGTTAAGCGTTCACCCTGAACCACAGAATTCTACACTGTGATAACAGAATTGCAGAATTCTGTGCCGTGAACAAACGTTCTAATACTACTGTTAGTGTTAGCCTAAAAGCGTGCAATTTTGTCTGTGGGTAGTGGAGAGAGAGAAAGAGAGAGAGAGAGAACTTGCGGGCAAAACAAAATGGCGACCCGCGTAGTTCAGCTCGATTCAGAAAGTTAAATAGCCGTAGCATCTTTGTAGACTACCAAATTAATTTACTTTTGTGTTTTAACATCATTTTTAAACTTTGTTTTGGTCAATTTGATCGTCCACACCGATAGGCAGTATAATTCAGAAAGGGATGAGAGAGAGAGAAAGGGGAGGAGTAGATCTTGCGAAAACTTCGGGCAAAACAAAATGGCGACCCGCGTAGTTCGGCTTGATTCGAAAAGTGAAATAGCCATAGCATCTTTGAAGACGATTAAATTAGCTTACTTTTGTGCTATAACGTATTTTTTTTCTTGGCTTTTATCAATTTGATCATCCACACCGATAGACAGTATTCCAAACTGAGGAAAAATGGGTCTTGTTTCACACCGTGTGAGAATAGCCTACGCTGGCAAGTCTCACCCGCGGTGAGAGGTAGATCGTATTTTTATTCTCACCCCGGGTGAGAATAGCCACTTCCTATTTATTATGGGAGTGTATACAGACCCGGCAACCGGGAACAAAGTCTCGAAGTATACAGATCCGGTACTGGTAGGGGAACTCTTTTGTGATTTCGGAAAGTTTCAGCGCCCTCTTGGCTCAGGGTAGACCTAGGTTCTTGGTTTAAAAGGGGGTAACTCTATGGTTTTTCTAGATCTATTGCCTAGGTTAGATCTAGTCAGACAGACAAATCATCTTGACCTAGTTTCGAGACTAGCCTAGATCTAGATATCTAGAAATCTAGATCTAAATGAAGATTGCGGATGTCTTTTCGATGAATGGTCGTATTTCCTCTGTTTTGGAGTTGGGGGAATCCCAATTTGAGGAAAAGAACAATGTCATATGATAATTTCAATCAAGCAGTCACCCTCTCAATTTCTCTGCTCCTCTTCTGTGTATCGCTCGCCTACTCTTTTTCTTTGTTTGTCTCTGTCTTTCTTTCTCCCAAACTGTTTCCCACTCTATCTTTCTCTCGTCCCCCCCTGCCAACTAGGGCATGTCATATACATTTTGCTAGCACTTCTCTCTCTCTCTCTCTCTCTCTCTCTCTCTCTCTCTCTCTCTCTCTCTCTGCTGAAACTTTCCGAAATCACAAAAGATTTCCCCTACCGGGTCTGTATACACTTCGATTTTTTATTTGCAATCTCAGACATCATATTCATAGTGATCATGACCGTGAAAAGCGTAAATTATGGAGAGTGGGTTTATATAAATGCTGCAAATGTTTGAATGATAACCCCTCTCCTTTGTATTTAGAGTCACTTGACCACTTGCAGCCATGAGTGAACATTCCCCCCCAGCTAAAATTGCTTCTGCACTAAGAGGTTCCCAACTTAATTTTTGTGGAGGAAAAAAAGCAGCGGCAGGAAGGACCCTGACCTGGCCGGGAATTTAAAGACTTCAATATAGAGTACAGTGGGTGTTTTCTGCCCAACTTCGGCGTACCACTTGGTGGCCAGCTTCCCTGGATGTGACCGATGACAAGCCACAGATGCGGCCACCTGATCTAGATGTGGCCAAATCCATGCCCGTTATGCAGCCAGGCATTAAACAAGCTTCAAGCACTTGAAAACATGATAAACAATGAAGGAACTCAGTGACAAACGTATTAGGTGCAATTCGAAATATGGTAGGCCTACATTCAACTTTAATGAGATTCAATAGACTCTTGATCAGAGCATGCAAACAAAATGGAAATCAATGACAACGAATACAAACGGTGACTTTCAAAATTAAAGAATGATACATGTATATATATACTACTTTAATGAGATTCAATTTACTTTTGGTCAGAGCATTTAAACAAAATGGAAATCAATAACAATGTATGCAAAAAGTGCAAGGATGGTAGATCTAGATCTACGTCTATTCTTGATAAGAGAGCAGAACGGACAAGTCTCAGGTCTCTGATCTCAATCTCTATGCATCCATCCATAGAGCACATCTTCCGCAAGTGACGTTCTCCACTGTCATACTGACCGAGTGAATCCCCACTCTCGTGCACAGTGTCTTGCTTTCCTTCTGCTTCAGCTGATGCTGGCATTTTGTTTCCAGTTCTGTCCATATTACAGGCCTCCATCTCTTCATTCATCTCGCGCATCGCATATATATTTCTTTTTCTACTCCAACCACTGGTTTTTTGTTTCCATCTCCATCAATCTCACACATGTCTTCCCTTTCTGTCTCTTCTGCTTCAACCACTTGTCTTTTGTTTCCTATGCCTTCATTGTCAGCAGCAACATTGTGTCCTATTTCTCTCCGTCTGTGGTCCAACTCTTGATCCTTCATCAAGTTCAAGTGTTTCATTGTCCATGTGTCATCTATGTGGAGTTTTATATCCTTCCACAACCCCCACTTCAGCAAACATGGATTCCTCAGTAGAACCTTCTTCCATGAAATCTTGCAACTACGGGTCATCATCATTAAAGAGTATCATTTCACTTTCACTGACATCTGCACTTGTGTCATAGTCTGAATCGCTCAACCTCTCTTGAATTTTCTTCCTTGGACTTCTTTTCTTTTGCTTCTAACTTTTTCTTCTTCTTCTTCTCCGTCTCCTTCTTGGCTAGTTTCCTCTCTTTTTGCATCTGATCTTTTTTTCTATTTTCTTTTTCCATTTTGCTTCTTTTGCTCCTCTCACTGTTTGTCTCTTTCCTCTCTCGTCTTCCATTTCTCCTGTTCCATTTTGGCTCTCGTCATTTTCCTCATTTCCATCTCTGCTTTCCTTTTGATCTTTCTCTCCTTGTTGATTATAGAATCACAATGAATTCTTGCCTGCTGATGAGCGATGGAAGCTTTTCCAGCGATTTTTTTCTCTTGCCGCCACCACTCCTGCTTTGCAACGTCGGAAAAATGAAGGGATCTTTCAGTCTCAGACTGACTTAGCTGCCTTCGGGTTCCTGTGGCTGTATCACATCAGGGTTATGTCTCCACAGTGTGTAGATCGGGTCTTCCACATCAAATCCCTCTTCCAGCCTTGTGTATGCACAGTGGCTTCACCAATCTTCCCACGCAGTATTGCAAATTTCCTGAGGCTCGATGCTTGATCAAGGGATGAGGAAGACTGAGTCGATTTACTTGTACATGTATCTGCAACTGGAGATGAGGGTGCAGCAGTTGTGGTGCATGTTGAAAGTGGGTTGACTTGGAAAGCTGGCTTTGGACGTTCTTCATCTGACTTTCGATGACCTGAAAGCTTCAGATGCCAAAGGTGTCTGAAGATTTGCATTTCTCCATCCCTTCACTGACTGCTTGTGACACGTCAAAAGCTTCTTTTGTCCCCTTTGGTTTCCCACTCATTTTGAGATCTGGGGAAATACATTATTTTTTATAGATTCGTTCCATGCTATACTTTTGAGTTGGCGTTTAACGTCTCTTATTAAAACCAGTAGGTCATTTAGGCAAGTTGATGTGCTGTTACACTGGGATATGAAATGTAACAGAACTTATTATCCTATCCAGTCGCAGTAGGTCTATACTGACACTGGGCCAATCAGTCATTCATAGCACTAGTCCCATAATGCCGACACCAGGCGGGACAGTTACTAGATTGCCAATTTTTTAAGTCTTAGGTATGACTAAGCCGGAAGTTGGTGAACCTCATCAAGAGCATGTACAAAGGGACAAGTTGCAGGGCTGTACATGATGGCCAGCTCACTGACAGCTTTGACATCAAGACTGGTGTGAGACAGGGATGTTTACTATCACCGTTCCTCTTCATATTGGCAGTCGACTGGCTGATGAAGGAAACCACCAGAGGACACAGTAATGGTATACAGTGGACACCATGGACACAGTTGGACGATCTGGGTTTTGCAGACAACTTGGCGCTTCTGTCGCACACCCAGGAACAGATGCAAGCAAAGACTTCAGTATTAAACAGCCTATCGGAGTCTGTTGGATTGAGGATCCACCCCGGAAAGTCAAAGGTCTTAAGGACAGATGCACTACGAAAGGAGCAGGTCACAATAGAAGGAAAGGCACTAGAAAACGTTGAATCGTTCTGCTATCTTGGGAGTATAATTGACAGACAGGGAGGAACAGGTGCTGAAATAAAGTCCCGCATTGGAAAAGCACAGGCTGCTTTCATATCTTTGGATAGGATTTGGAAGACCAGAGATATCTCACTTCGAACAAAGCTGAGGATTTTCAATTCCAACGTGAAGTCAGTCCTGTTGTATGGATGTGAGACAATCTGGAGCAGACCAAAGGGAAGCTACAGTCGTTTATTCAAAGCCTTACAGCAACTGGAATGTGAGTTGTGAGAACTATCCGCTCCCTAGCAGTGGCCGCGAGAGGGTCAAGCTACTCTAGTAACAGTAGTAGACTATGTCTATATGATATTATATTAGTAGTTTAAAGACATATTGTAACTTTTGGGGGTTAAATTTTACTTTCACACTTGCTTATAGATGCATTGCTTTTGGGGGCTAAACCACCGCATTTTTGGGGGGCAGAACACACACATAATGGCATCTAAAATTGCCACAGTTCAAATGTTTTCGAGAAAATCGCAAACTGAAATCTAATTATTTATTGATAACTATATAACTGCAAATCAAATGAAACCATCAAATATTTTTTTTTAATACCCCCCCCTCCCCCCTAGAAAACAACGAATATTTTGCAATTATATATTATATATATATATATATATATATATATATATATATATATATATATATATATATATATATATATATATATATATATATACGATCAAATTTGTGTAAAACATAAAAAATGGACAAGATAAAAATGGTATAAAATATCCAAACATAGCACTAGTGTGAAACTGGAAATTAAAATAGCACACATTTTGATAAGACCGATAACGAAATGAAATCAAATTTGTAATTAAGTCTAATTAAAGTTGTCATGGGTACTTCTTTTTAGGCTCAATAATATAAGTTTATGTAGGCCTGTTAAAGCTAAGAATTCAAAGCCAAACTAAAGGCTATGGCTGTTGATATCCCCGAGCCAGTTGAAGGTAGACGCACAAAGAGAGAATTACTTAGGCCAAACAAAAGTGTTAAAACAAAATAAAAAAAAAAAAAAAAGCAACCCAAAAACCAAAACAAAACTTGCAAAAAATATGCAAGTCAGCAGCCACAGCAATGCTAACAGAGATGTCATTCCCAACAATTTGGGGGGCAGCCACTTAGTCCTCTATTTTTGAACCCCCTGAACTGACTTAACTTTGAGAGTTTGTACATTATTTGCCTGATTGCTGTATACTTGCATGAGTAGTGTTTACTGACTTTCCGTCTTAATTTGGCAAGACCCGAAAGTCAGTGGGTTTTTTTTCAGTTTTGAGTATATCGTTGTCCAAATTGAGTGAGACAATTTCTCTGAAATAAATTAAATTTATCTTCTAGATAAAAGAAAACAGGAAAAATCAGGTTTGTGCTTGATAGCTTTTATGGAAAACTTATTTGCACTTTCTTTATAAACAAACTATGTGTGCCTACCATTCTGTTTCAGGAATGCTGATCCATTTGCTGTAAGACCATTGCCAAAGTCATTTTATTTCCCAAGTCCCTCAAAAGATGTTGATAAAAGACAGGTAAGTCAGAAGTGCTTTAAAAAGTGCAATTTTTTTCTTTGAAATCATTAAAAAACTTAGGACTCTGGATCAGATACTTTCATTATAATGCAACTTGAGGAGGAAAAAAAGGTTCCCCTATCTTTGAATAATATCTTGATTTATTTTCAAAGTAAGGCTTTTTATCCAGACAACAGGTATACTCGTTTGACTACTGATTCAGGTTCTGCTTATAGTTTTAATAAGATACAGAAATGTGACCATCACTGCAGACAGGATAAAAAGTTTAATAGTAAAGTGTCTGACCAGAAAACTCTTGATTTTTAAAACAAGCCTTTTGTTCTTCTAATAATAATAAATAGCATTTGTATAACGCATAACCCCGCTCAACAGCAAGCTCTATGCGCTTTACATTATATTATTACCCCAGTAGACCATAGAACACTCAGAAACATTCTCAGCTTCACAGGAAGCATACAATGCAAGCAGCTGATTAAAGCTCTCAGACACAAAGATATCGACAAGATCTTTCGCTATCTATAGTTGGGTAACCATTCCCACCTGGATGAAGTGAGGAAAATATGTGTAAAGTGCCTTTCCCAAGGACACAGCGTCGGGCCCCTGTCGGGATTCGAACCCACAACTTATGGTTGCGAGTCGAAGAGTCTAACCACTAGGCCACCGAGTTACTTTTCCATTTGCAAGACCAAAATTATGAAAGATGATTGTTTCTACTAGTTGTGCTACTTCCTGAAAGCTTTGGTCTCTTTCATCTTTCATGGGTTATTGCAATACTTTTTATCTCAATTTAAATGCTCCCCTTTCATTGTACTATACACCCACAGGCAATTCACAGTCCAGAAAGGAAACAGATGGATAAGAAGTCTGCTATGGAAGAACAATTTCTCTTTGGAACAAACACCTTCAGAACAAGTGCTATGCCCAATGTGAAGTCACTTGGTATTTCAGATGAGTTCCCGGCTCATAGTTCCAGCACGAGAGATACCGCTGGAGAAAGTGACAACTTTGAGGAGGGTTGGCCTGGCAGCGAAGTGTGTGGAGGGTAAGTTGTGTGCTTTTTTCTTCTCACCCTTTAGAAAAGTGTGATGCTTAGCAGGTGTTCTGGTGCAGTCATTTTTATGCTTTGGAGGTCACTTATTAGACGTTTTTGTTATTTTTCAAGGCAAACTAGCCGAGCCCAACATTGTGCTAAAATCACAGTTACAATCGACTCTGCTCATGTTGAACTGGCTTGAGTTGATCTTGGGTTAAGTTAATCATTTTCTCAGGTCCCAGCACCTCTTCTTCTTTACAAGTCCCAACAGTTAAGTTGAACTTCCGATGAGTTTTTTTTTTTTCACTCCCCGGACGACATCAACTCATCTGTAGTTGACTGTGTTAGTAGTTATGTTTATAAAAAAATTAAGAGAAAAATCCTTTTGCGCCAATGATACTCGTACCTGCATAAACACAAAATCTGATCAAATACTTTGAATTTGAGGAAAGCATCTCATCTCTAAACGAATACATTGTTATTAAAAGTAGTACCTTTGAACTTTGTCTGGCAGTTCGGCAATATTATTGTGTGTAATGTGACCACATATTGCAAAACTAAAAAAAACGACCAGGGAGTAAAAATACATTGCTTATTATTTGTTTCTTTTTTGTCCCAGTGTATTAAATACATTGCATATTTCTTTCTTTCTTTCATTCTGCAGTGCATTGACAGACACTAGCAATGACATTTCTGCATTGTCTGGAAATGAAATCTTACAAATACAGGATAGAACTGCAGGTGTTAACCAGAAAGATGTCGGTTCTTCAAGATCAATAAAAGGTCCTTCCTCGCAGGAGGAGCAAACTGAGTCTGTGCTTCAAAGGTTGGTGTTGGTGTCAGTTGGTTAGTCATAGCGAGCTGATATTCAATGAAAATCCTTTGGATATATGGAAGATACCGTACCTTTTTATTCCCTTTGGGTCTGCCATATTGCCTATTCTGAGGGCTTTTTGACTCATGCATAGTGCTGCTGATTTCATTTCCCTTTCAGATTAGTGTCAGCTAGTATGTGACTTTTTTTTTGTTCGTTGGAATTTCTTTTTCTTTTTTGCCTCATAATAGTTACTTTTTCTGCAATTGCATTCCCTTTTTGCACTCACTGCTGTAATGAATTACTTTTTTCATTATGATATTTAAAAAGTAGACTTAATATTACTTTATCAGGCTTTTAATACACTTTTATTTTTGCTGGAGTATTTATCTGAAACTTACTGGGTCAGCCAGATCCTTACTGGGTTGTATCCTATGAGAAGATCGTTTGCCCTTGGTAGAAATGTGGTATTTAACAATAGTAGATACTCTGATGTCCTGCAAGTCTCTTTGTCCACTTTTGGACTGATATGACTAATTAGAATGAACTTGCCAGCAGAAGTCATACATAGGTCTTTTAAGGGAAGCGATATATAACTAAAAGATAATTACATTACTGCATAACTTCTTGGTTCGACAGATATATTGACAGATTCAGGCATTCTGCACCCAAGTCTAGAGAAGAACGTTTGAAAGAACGGGAACAAAGGAAGCAGGAGTTTTGGTGGCTCCAAAAGTCGTCTCCAGATGTGGGGGATAAAATGTCTGAAAAAAAATTGTCACAGTCCAACGATTCCCCTGTCCAGATGGACAGGCCAAAGGTACTGTTTGCTAGAAATTTATTTTGTGGAGCTTTTTTGTGGTTATTGATGATGCATGCTGTATTTCTGTCATTTTGTGTGAAGACTGTGTCTTATCAATTTTTAATCACTGGGATTATGAAAGACATAAGATTACTTTCGTTGGTAAAAATGGGTTGATGCATAAGATCGCTTTTGCCTGATTTTTCTTACAGAACCGTGAATGATGATTTTTTTAGTTACAAGTGGTCTTTAACCCTTTCGTTGTAAAGGGGTATGTATTCCTACTGCCAGCGCTGATTTTCAGCTAAGCTCGTTACCCAGGACGGCAGCCTAGTGTCTCAGTATTAATGGACGCGCAGTCTAGATCTAGCATTCTTGTGACATATTTCGGACGTCGGGTCTTTGATTGTTTCACTTTTCTCACTTTTCTAATTCCCTATTTCCTCCCACCTTACTCCTAATTTCGAATAACCTGCAAATCTTAAGTAAAAAAGTAATTTATTTGCCTTTTTAAAGTCATTTCGATGTTTACATTTTACAAGAGCACGCGGCCGCCCGCAAGCCTAGATCTACTTTTTTTGTTCGTTTGCAAGCCTACAGTAAAGAAATACTAGCAAATTTGGTACCGATATGCGCATCTTTTATTCCCGAATACGAATCTACGCTGCACTTGTGGCTAAAATTCTGTATAGAAGAATAAGAACCAGGTTATTAGCGTGATGTATATATGTAACGTCATATAGGCAACCAGGAGTGGCAAACTCTACCTACTTCCGTGATGTAAACGATACAGCACAGCGCTAAAAATTACAAATTTTCAGGAGGCAACGAAGGGGTTAATAGAAACTCTTGTTTGGTCTTCAAGAAAATTAATGTAACTCCAAAACGTTTGCAAAGACAACGTGAAAAAACATTGTGTTGATACAAGTTGTGAAACTCTTTCATTTTTCTGACAGCTGACTCGCGAAGCTTTGCTAGCGATGGATGAGGAAACCTTGATGTTACAGAAGAAAGCAGACAAACTTCTTTCTCAGAGGTAACTATAATATTTTAAAATGGTTTCAAAAAGACATAGAAGGAACAAAATGTGACTTTATTAGGCCTGTGTTTGATATAATTTTAGAAGTACATTGTATTTGCTATTGAAGTTATGAGAAATGGCTGTCTTTTCGTAGATGTTGAAGTCCAGTAGCAGGAAAGAATTTGGAAGATTAGTTTTGGCAAAGTTTCTTTCCAATGTTGCTGTATTCTTTACATACCTTTTCTTGTGTCTTTACTGAAGACAGGTTAAACACCAATGCAGCAGAAATAAACGTAAATTATACAAAATTTCATGCATCTCGAAATTCATCATTAATTTATTTGGTGAACATTTTTTACACTGCATGGTTATAAAGTGTAGAATGCACATCTTTCCCTGTACATCCCAGGGTAACATAGTTAAAAGATGACTACTCATTTGATTTTGTTCTGGTATGTTTTTCAGTGAGGCGAGCTTTGCTACCTCGGGTCCCATAGTCAGCACAGAAGGTCTGGGAACGTCAACTTCGTTAAGTGACTTCAGTGTCGCTGAAGATCAAGTGCCTTTCAGACCAGCATTTGTCAGCATTCAAGGTGACTTGACAGTCCAAATATATGTTTTATTGGTGAAATCTTTACAGTAGAGGGCCCCAGTGAAGCATCAAGGCTTGTGATAACTAAGTTGCTGGTTTGATTCTCTGCTATGTCAGATTGGATTTTATTATATCCTTTGGAAAGGTACCTTACCCTATTTTCCGCTGTTCATGCAGCAGCAAGTGGATTCTTGGTGGTTGGTAGAGACAGAATGTGTGAATGATGACAATATGCACCTTACAGACTGCCCTTATGTTTTCCAGAGGACTTAAATGGTATATGAAAATGAGAAAACCTGTATTGTGTGTCTTTGTAATATGTTGGCCGTTAAGGGGATACATGGCCATAAATTAGCCCTATATTTTGTTGGACTAAGTATGTTTGGCTTTAGATATTTAAAAAAAACCTAATTCTCTCCATTAGTTTTGAACGAAATCAGTTTGCAATTCCATTAACCATTTCAATTTTTGAATTGATGCTTATCAGTTACCTATTTTGTCAAAGAGCTCTAATCCACTCGCTTACTTCAGGAAAAGGTACTGTAGTCTGATGTTTTTCATATATCGCCGCTAACAGTCCCAAAATCCAAACCAAAATAAGGCAGTTTTATTTTTGTCTGCAAAGATAGCTTGGAAACCTTCTTGCTTCATTGTCTTAATAAAGAGCAAGTTTATCTTACAAATTTTATGAAATACAGCCAAACCTGTCCAAGGCGACCTCTCATTGTCAAGGAGAAAAGTAGTCGTCTTATTATCTTGGGTGAGTCAGCTAAAAATAAAGAAGAACAAAGAGCCATTTACTTCTGAGGTCCGAATCACATGTGGTGGCAGACTTCGGATTGGTAGAAGGCGCATTACAATTTTTTTTTTCTTTTTGGAAGGGGGAGGGGGGAGGCAACATGTTGGACAATGAGAGATATTCGTTGTCGTCTTGAACAAGCTTTTTTGGCTGTTGGTTAATAAGCTGTCAAGTTGGATAGTTGGTCAGCTTGGACAGTGTCATTATTCTGAAAAAATGCAAGGGGGAAGAGGGAAATGGTCGTTTGTTGGGGTGCTCATTGTGGACAGGTGGTCGCTAGAGCAAGTTTGACTGTATGACGTTTACGCAAAACTTGTACACATTCTTTTTATGGTATGCTTTATACTAATTGTTTTCTCGAAAATAGTAATTTTGGACTTAAAGGGTTTGCAGCAGTGCATCACGGTGATGAATATATATTTAGTACACTCTTGTATAATGTGGGCGTGCAAAGCTGTCAAGGTCTTACTTCATTTTTAAATGAAATCTCACTATGTTTTATTGTTCTTTGCAGAGCTTTACCTCTGCTTGATACAATGGATCTCTGTACATACCCTGACTTGTTCTTTTTGTATGCTGTTTGGTCAGGGGTTTCTAACGTGAGCTATAGTTCTTCTCCCAGAGACTGACTTTGGTTTACACATTGTTGGAAGTGAATATTTTGGTCATGGAGAGTCCTACTTTTGGTGTCTCATTGTTTTGATTTTTAAAATTTTTTGAGTTCTTTAACCTTAAAAAATTTCTTTGTAAGCTTGTAGAAAGTTGTAGAATTGCTAATCTGTTTTTTTGTTTTCTGCCATACTTTCTACATTTTTACCATCCAAATTATGATGACTAACATATTTCAAACATATCTGTGTTGGAGGAAATATTGATGAACATACTTTAACACTCAGCTTTCCTATTTTGCAGAGAGAGTTCTCAGACCTAGCACACATTACCCGCCTGTTCTGAATAAACAATCGCAAAGACCCTTAAACGAGTTTAAATCAGCTGGTGATGACATCCTTACCAGATGGAGACTCCGGAGGAAAATGGAAGATGCTCACAAACCATCTGTTGGTGGCATGCAGCCAGAGCCATCGAGACACACTTCTGTGAGTATAATAATAGGTGATTTTTTTTGTTTTTTGAGTTTACATTTGCAGGGATTTGTAAGGGCTTTGACTGATTAGCTGCTTTGAAGCACCGGACTGGACATGGATCTAATCCGAAAGACTTCAAAGGTAACGCATTTTAATGTTTTGTCAACTTGTCACACTGAGAGAAAATAGTGATCTAGTGTGAGAAAAATTCATACCTACTTAGATATGAACTCTCACACTATACTTGAGTGTGTTAGCCATGTTGGTTACCCACTGCACCACAGAGGCAGGAATGAGATGATGATAATCTGCTCTGATGGAAATACAGTCGAAAATTGTCTTAAATGGCTGTCCATTGTCGGGTAGAAAAGTAGTTGCCTTAGGCAAGTAAATGTCTTGGAAAATGTCATAATTGTGTGAAAAAAATTACAGGAAGAGATGTGGTTGTTAGTACAAGGGATTTTCTTGGACAGGTGACCATTACAGCAGGTTTGACTGTAGGCCTACAAGAAAGAATGAGCTTGAGTTGCTGACTGGTTTCAGTACTGTTATTTCTTCTGAGTATTGAAATGCGGTTAGTTTGAGTGAAGGAGCCAGACAAGGGAGTTTTTGGAAGGCCATGTGCACTTTCTGATAGCCACAAAACTATTTACAAAATTCTTTAAAGACACAACCTTTATACAACTTGTCGACGAAAAAAAAAAGATAGCTTTGATACTGAGAATTTACAATGATTCGTTAGCCCCTTTAAATAATTCAAAAGTGAAACTGTCTTTGATTCTGTTTTGAGCTGAAACTGATTTCATACATTTTGTGTAATATGGAAAGAGGGAACAAGAAAGAAGTGAATGATTTTGTAATGGTTTTATATAATTTTTAATATGCATTCTGTTGTTGAGAAGAAAGAAAGCTGGCTAAAAAAAAGTCTTTAGCAAAATATGTTGATTTTATTGTTGAAGACTATCATATTCAGCTAATATTTCAAATAAGATACTCCTCCCCCCCCCCCATTTATTTCTTCATGAAAAGTAATTCTTAATAGAACCTGAAACTTTTCTCTCTTTTTTTTGCAAAAGCTGGACCCTAGACTGGAAGAATTTAGGAAAAAACTGTTTGCTCAGAAAGCACAGATCATTCAGCACGACATTGACTATGAGCGGCAGAAGATGAAGTTGATGCTGGATGATTCTGATGAAAGCACACAAAAAATGTCGGCAAACCACACGGTAAGATATTTCATGATACTCGTCATGTTTATTTGATTAATATGAGTAAGTTTATAAAATGAGTACAATATAAATGGAAAAGGAAACCTAGCTTATGAAGAGGACTAACTGTCTGTCACAGAATTTTTAAAATAGCATGAGCATAACATAATTTTTTATCTTTTTCCAAAATATTATTCTTATTTGCGTTTCTGTTGTGAGATGAATGATAAAATAAGATATACTGTATTTATGAATCACTTTTAAAAAATAACAGTACGCTTTCACCAGCTCCAAATGCACAATATATACTTACGCAACATCATATCAACCCATCACATTCTCCATATCTCACTCTCTGGCTCTCTATTAACATATCATACGGTAAGTGTATGGACAAAAACAAGGCATATACATCAAATGAAGTCTGAAAGTGAACAATTTCTGACAAAGAAAATTACATCGTTCCAATCACTGCAGAATAACAGGATTACCCTCTGGCAACTTAATTTGTTTCTGGATGAATGCTTTCCTTTGATTATCCTCTGCAAACTGAGATCACACACACACAAGCTCACACTCACTCTCGTTCACACTCACATATTTTTGTTTTAATAAATAATAATTTTTTGGACACATTTTTACTGTAACAATTTGTATATTTTTCAACATGATTGTTGGGGGCTGGGGGTGGTGCTGTCTGTAAAATACAAAATATTTTTTTTCAGAAATGAAATTGAGAGCTGAAAGAAAATCTTAAAATATATAGTATCAGTTTCAGAAAAAAGGTGCTCTTATTTTAGGAATTTTTTTTTCTTTTTGGTTTCCAGCCTCTAGAAGATAACCTCATGGCGAATTCTGATGGAAAGATTGATGATCCCGTGCTGAGAAGACTTCGTCAAGTTACAGAAGGAAAACAAGGTTTGCAGAACATGCAGAAAAGTAACCAGTCTCATGATGTGAAATGTCAAAGTCTTCAATCTGCCACGGAAGTGCCTCCTTGTGGAAGAGATGATAATGCTAATAACATTCAAAAGCAACGGCATAAAGTAGGAGGTCAGAGAACTGAGCTGGAGCCTGTTAGACATTTGGATGTGAATAACACAGCTTCTGTCAGTGCAGAGGTTGAAGAACCTGGCTCTGTTTCCATTGATAAGTTTGAGTCCCAGGTTATGTGTGATCCCAGAAAGAAGTCCCATGTCCTGCAGTCAAGGCAGAGTACTACATCTACGACCAAAGGCAAAACCTGTTCGCAACAGAAGGTGCTAGAAGATGACCTTGTCCCGAAAGAAGGCAAACATGATAATGTTAATGTTGGTCTTGGTGAGAAAGACAATTTATCGAATCCAAAGTTAAAATTGCATGTGAAGGATGGACATGAAAAGTTTTCGAGTGGAGAGAAGAATTTGGCTTTGAAGAAAGCTAATAATGTGGAAGAGGTGGAAATGGAGGAAAATTTGTCACTCAAAGGCTCTTCCCACAGTGGTCACATCTTTCACCAAGTTTTAGAAGCTGAGAAACCGAGTGAAGAATTCAACAAGTCATTCAGTATTGAAAGTGAAAGAGAAGATATTCAATCTGTCTACAGTAGTGATTTATCATTTGAAAACAAACAGTCAGATAAGAGGTCCAAAACTACACAACATCAGCATCGTCAGTCGTCTGTGCCCTCCGGAGGGCCTGATGAGACTGAAAGAGATAAACGTATAGGTTCAAAGAAGTCATCTCGTAGAGTACAAAGTGCAAAAGACATTGAAGAAGAGAAATCAGGTGTGCAGTCTAGATTAAGAAAAGCAAAAAAGAAAGGGAAGAGGGATGGAAGTGAAAAAAGTGAAAATAATTCAGAAGAAAGTGACATTTTGACGTATGTCACATCTGATTCAGAAAAGCCTAGTTCCATTACTGAAACAGACTTGAAACGTGACCTAACACCTGTGCAAAAGGCGGCGGTAGATGTGGCAAACGATCAACACAGATACAGAGCTGCTGTCAGTAACAGTGGGCAGAAACTGCCTGCTCCCAGGGGTAGTAATCAGCTGGTGGATGTGTCAAGACCATCTATGGTGCGTCCGTCTTCCAGTCAGAGTCCTTCAGGGGCTGTACCAAAGAGGCAGCCTGTGCAGGCAGCCATTGGGCAGGTGAGAAAATATGGAAGAGACTTTATGGGGATAAATAAAGAGTTTGGTTGTTTATTTGTGTGATCGAGAGAAAAGCAAATGGGTAGACATAGATTTTGGAGGCCTCATAGGCATATTTTAGATTGTTTGGAAGGGGCAGGCTACAGCTATCATGCTAGGTCAGTGCCTTCCATTGAGATGTTGAACACTGCATCCCGGCAGTAAGATTAAGATACTATAAGGACTGGATTTGAGTCATTTGTATGTTAGACAAAATACCAAACATTCGACTTCTGACCCTCATATATTGATCCAATTATAGTATGTATTTGATGTTTGGGAAAGTCAAGACAACAGAAAAATACAGAGGGTGTGAGAAAAGTCAGACCTTTCAGCAATGTGTGTTAACTAGTCATAGAGGTTTTTAACTCTTTCTGATTTATGATATACTACTATTAGTGCTATATACTGGTATCTTAAATCTTGACAACAGTAATTAAGCATGAAATGAATCTCCTAAAGTATTGACTAATTTGTACAACCACAGGTAAAGTTGTCTCTTGTTTACTGGTTCATTTATGTAATCCTGTACGGATGATGTATTTTTTTTTCTGTTGTGAATGTGATCGTGTACAGATGATGTATGTATCTTCTATTGGTCATGGAATCATGTACATATGTGTATTTTTAATTTAATTATGTACGTATCTCTTACAATTTTTCTGTTGTAAAACCCAAAACTAATCCATCAGTGTTGTTGTCTTTCCAGACCATCGCTGATCACTTGTTTGATGGTTCAGCTCTGATCTCCAGTGTGGACAGCTGGGCTTCAGCGTTTCCCATGTCCCCTGCTCCATCTCGCTCGCTTCAAGAGACACTTCTCACCTCACCGTCTCCGACAAAACAAGACCCAGCTCCACTTCAGAGCACACCGCTTCCCTCAGACTCAACTGTGATGAAAGGTGAGTTTTAGGTTCAGTTCAGATGACATTGAATTTGGGTTTCCATGTCTGTGGGGACTACTCTCTCTCTCTTTGGCACAATTGGTTTTTTTTAACCCTCTGAGCACTGCCCCTCTCAGCGTACAAGACCTGTGCATCAGAGCTCCTGTGCATTGACTGCAAGACATACATACATAAAACATGTGTTCAGTGCTTTGAAGGGTAAAGGTAGTCTCACTTCGGCATGCACTCAGGACCATCTAGTTAACTTTCTAACATGTATGTAACTGGATGGGGGGTTTATTTCTTCCTAAGTGGGATAATGTTTTTGTTGAGCTTGGACTTATAAAATAGAGCTTTTAATTAAGACTGTGAGAATGTAGTAGCAGTCTCCAGACACAAATGACCATGGATTCTGAAATCCAGTCCATGTTCATAATAAACTAGTTTCAATAGTAGAATGGATTAGTCTGAATGCATATGTTGTACATATTCTTAATGAGTAGATTGAAACAGTTGTTAGTTGTAGAGGTGTGTAGAAACATAACACAAACCAATCAAAATTAGCAATGCCCACCGAGCGTGTTTTGTTCTGCTGATTTTTGGCCCCCGCAGCGGGGGTGTTTGTGGGACGCACTAACGCAAAGGTTGTTGTCTTTAACTCGCTCTCACGCCGCTTCTCGTGGATGGATATGAATGAAACTTGGCAGCCAATCAGAAAAGAGGTCAATCTCGTAGTATGCAGTTTGACAACATTG
>NW_004797421.1:892112-902464 GCF_000002075.1 Aplysia californica
GGATGGTCCTTTGGGCGTGCCCTAAGGAAAGGCCTGTTGAAACTAACGTAAACGAACGCAGGGCTCTAGACTGTAGGGATCAGAGTGGCATGTTTATATTGGGTGTTTCAATACCTTAGGCCTTCCCTGGTTTTTTCGAATTTGGGAGCCATGATGCGTTCCTGCATATAATTTTTATCAAGCCTATATTTTTGTAATCTCAAATCCAAAGTTGTGTGGCTCTATGATTATTCATTTATATCTGGTAGAGCTCTATTTAGTGTTTGGTATTTTGCATTTTTAGATGCCAGTTGCTACAGAAAGTGTCATAGATTTCTGACAATGAAATTATGTGTTGGATCTGCTGAATAATGGCAATTACATATCGGCTCAATCGTAAAAAAACATTTTTTAAAAACATCCCATAAACTCCCAAGACAATTTTGATACGGCTCTCCACAGAGTCAGAGCTTTTGGTGATTTAGAATTTGACACACAATTGTTCATTTCATTGCTTGTGCCTTAGCCTGCATGTCTGGATACCGTTATGAAACTGGGTGGTAGACTGCCAAAGTTAAATATTGAAATAGATGTATCAAATTTTGGATTTGAGATTAGATATAATTATTGTTAGTAATATTAGAACCTATTTCATTTGTTTTATTCTATCTATTTTGATTTTGGGTGGGTGTGAATCTAAGGTATTGAAACATCCTGTATTGTCTACTATATGTTTATGTTGTTTACCATGTGCTGCAGATGCAACCTTTAAATGAATCTGTGCATGCATAGAATATGCCATTGTATCCAAATTTCCCTTTTTGATCAATAGAAATTGTGTTTTTCTTTTTTTCTTTTGTCCCCCTTTTTTTTCTTCTTTTAATGACTTGTAAATCCTTTTTGGGTAGATTTAGAATATATAATACATGTATTTGTTTTTATCTGTTCCAAAGCAACATCCTTGAATGAACACTGATCTGAAGTAAAGTTTTTCCTCTTTGTTGGTTGAAGTTAATGTTAGGTCAAAATTGTAATAGACACATTTTCCTAGAATAGGGTACAAGAGCACATTGTAGTGACACTGGCACTGATAAAAAGTGAAAGGAGCAGAGCAGTAGTTCCACAGCATTCGTCAAGCTCCTGCCTGTGACAATCTGTAGTGAAGAGCAGTGGTCGCTTCTGCTAATTACTGCAGTTAAAAAATATCTTGGCCCAGATTTTAGAATCTGGTGGTGGGTGGCAGGTGGGTGCTGTGGTATAGTTTGCTCATTGTTTCCTATCAGACACATATCGTCCTTATCTTTCTCCTTCTTGTCTTTGTAGTTTAAGCTCCAGTAACACCTTTAGTCTTCAGAAAGAGTGGTTGGCAGGTGCTCTAGGATGGTTTGCTATTAGACATCTATCTTCCTTATCTCTTCCTTTTTTGTTTGTATAGTACACTCTATTAACACCTTTAATCTTTGGTACTTATATGACCTGATTGTGTTGTGAGTGCCGTAAAACTGACTAATCTTTGACATTTATATTATTAGTGGCGCCCTCTCACCACCCACTGATCCGCTTAATAGAACAGTAAAATTCCAGGAACAAAATAGGAGACGTACCTCCATCAAAATGTATGCCAATCTGGTTGGTGGGTGCACTAGTGTGGTTTGCTTCTTCTTTGCTATCAAACCTGACCACTAAACTGCTCAATAGGACAATAAAATTCCAAGGACTAAATGGGAGACACATCCCCATCAGAGTGTACACCAGTCACCCAGTTATGAATGGATAAGTGGGTGATTCGTGGGTGCACTAGTGTGGTTTGCTTCTTCTTTGCTATCAAACCTGACTACTAAACTGCTCAATAGGACAATAAAATTCCAAGGACTAAATAGGAGACACACCCTAGGAGACACACCCCCATCAGAGTGTACACCTGTCACCCAGTTATGAACGGATAAGTGGGTGATTCGTGGGTGCACTAGTCTAGTGTGGTTTGCTTCTTTTTTGCTGTCAAACATCCATTGTCTTGTTCTCTCCTTTTTCTTTTGTGTGTTTGTTACTCTCTTGTAACACTTCTAATCTTCGGCACTTACAAAGTTACATGACCATATTGTGTTTCTAGTGCTGTAAAACTCATACTAAAAACAAAGTAAATGAATGGATAAAAGCTGAACAACTAGAGGCAACAAAAAGCATGACTTACTGAAATATATCAGCAAGACTGCTTTCTTGTTGATATATTTCGGTAAGTCATGCTTTTCTTATATTTATTTGATGTAAATTTGTATTTAATGTTCAAGCCTTTGTTTGATTGGTTATTTCCTCTGTCTCTGCATTTGTTCTTTTTTTTATCCCCAGGCTAATTGAAGCAAAACTACAAGAAAAGCAAGGAAGATAGCAGTTGCATTTTTAAATCTGAATTTCAGGATGGCTCACACAATAAAGTGCCTTCTTTTGAATATCAAATTGGTACTTCTCAAAAATTATTATTTAGGTGGGTGGGATCCTTTTAAAATGTCCCAGCTATTTGTTCGATTCTTTACTGTTACTATGTAAATTGTAAATATATATGCAAATATGTAATATTTAATTAATAAATTATTATTGAATGGTAATATACGTTTTTGGCTTTATTGTTTCATAGTCTGTTCATATTATCTCTAAGAGTAATAACATTTGAGTGTTCTCATAATAACACTGAAAATGAATGGAGAGAAGAAAAAAATTATGTGGAAAAGGGGAAAAAGTGTTGGTATCTTTTGAGTCTGAGTTAAATTCTTTATTGTTGCCTACGAGATGAGACCATAAAATGATCATCTCTCCTGCGCACAGCAAAACAAAAAGATTTGGGGACTTTTTGGACAATTGAGTCCAGAAACAATCTTGTAGAAATTTAGAGTCTGTCTTCCTGCATGAAAGTCATGTGTTCTTTAAACAAATGTTTTCGCGTGTTAGTGTTTTTACTATTTGAAGCACCACATTGTTATTTTCATAACATGACCTACTTTTTAGAGTACTTACTATAACTCAGGTAAAAAGTAAAAGCGTTAAAACTCAAAAGACTAAATTTTGTGCATAATCAAAAGGTGATACATATCCTTTTTTTGGAATCACCAGTATACAGTGGAGTCCACTTGTGAGTCCTGAAATAACAAAAAGTCTGTCATAAAGACACAGTTTTTTCCCCTTCTTTATCTTTGTAAAAAAAATATTGCTATAACGCAACCAAACACACGAGTCGGTTATAGCGGAATATTGCTGCTGCTGTGCACATATTATTAAAATTATGTAAAACTTCGCCAGTTGAGAAACTTGTTGGTGATCTTGCGAAACAAAATATGGGAAGGAGAGCCCACATGCTAACAATGAAGGCTGGAGCGAATGAATGGGGAGGGTGTTGTATGCGTAGACAAGCAGGACGCATCGCATGATAAGCCAGCCCAGTCTAGATTATCTTGGCCTACGATGCATCTCACTTCTCCTATGCGGGGATGGAGAGGTCACATAGCTGTGATGGATGGAGCGAATGTGTGACGTGGGCAGGGTGTGGTGTGTACCCATGTGCGCAAACAAATGGAACACACCACAGGGTGTGGTTGGGTGGGGAACAACACAGTGGGCGAGTCAGCCAAGAGCCCTTTCTTTCTGATCGCCAACACCGAGCTGTCAACATCACTAGCGCTAAAGAAAGAAACCTGATTCGATTTTTTGATCAAGTAAGACACATGTCTTGGGTAAGACCTAGAGTGGAGGTCATGTTGAACAAAATTATCATCAGGGGAGATAACAGAAAAAAATAAACAGAACATTAGGCTCATAGATTATGCCTACATTATTATTTCCCTTGAATTTTTTACTGGATCCCTTATTATAACGCTAATCCTGCTATAACGGATATTTCACATCAGTCCTCTCCCTCTCGTTATAACAGGATTCCACTGTATATATATTGGGGATCAACATCAGGACATGCCTTTTGGCAGTGTCTAACTCCACATGGCAGCTTTAAAGCAAACAAGTCTATGGTTTTGTTGTGCTCACTGTAGTAACGCTAAATGCTGTGGAAGATTAAACATAATGACATAATCTGAATTGACCGTGAGAACACAATCATCGTACAGTTCAAAAAGTCAAGGGAGGATACCTGGTCTTCCTTGTTGATGCAATTTAATGGAGCTATTCCCCTTGAATCATGTTAGTTTTATACATTTGCTGCTTGTTAAATGTACCGGTTAGTACCACTTCACATACTTGAAAACAAAAAGATTATGCTCAACACTGAGAGTGTAACGATCAACATAGTAAAGAACAAGGTTGCATGTAAAATTGCAGAACCAGATTGTAAAATAGAATGCTTTGTTGGTTGTTACAACTAAAAATAAACCTAAAAATAAATAATAGATAAAATTATGCTCAACACTGAGAATGTAACGACCAGCATAACGACTTCCCCAGGAAATTTGAATGACTATGAAATATAGCTGTTTCAAGCTTCACTGATCACAACTTAGGCTTGTCTAGAGTCTATCCAGAACAAAGTTGCTTTTAAAATAGCAGAGCCAGGTTGTAAAACAAATGTGTTGTTGTTTGTTATCACTATAAACGCACAACAATAAATTGATTGTGCTCAACACTGAGAGTGTAACGACCGACACAGTAACGACCAACATATCAACTTATGTAGGAACTTTGGATAACTAAAAAATTTTACGACTGTTCCAGCTTCTCAGATCACAACTAGACTTGTCCAGAGTCTGTCAGTAGGCCTACAACGTTGCTTGTAAAATTGCTGACTCTGGTTATGAAACAGAATGATGAATTTTGTTGGTTCCATCACCTACTATGGTGGCGCCGGAGGCCTAGTGGTTAGGCTACCGGACTTGTAAACGTGAGATTGCGCGTTCGGGGGTTCGAGCCTCAGCTCGGTCTGACACTGTGTCCTTGGGAAAGGCACTTTACACATGGCTCGGTCCCTTCGGAGATGGACGTTAAACTCAGAGGTCCCGCCTCTTAATAAACGTAATAGTGTTGATAGGGGTGTTAAACCTTTACCATTGCACCATTTTTTTTCACCTACTGTGACAAAGATTCCCTGTCACTCATGTGAGGCTGCTTTATTGTCATTCCAGCTGCAGTCCCAAAACATTACCATCTGCTGCATATACAGTATACAGGCTACCACCGAGTAAAGCAAATTATATCAAACCATCCGTTTTTATGGAGGAATTTCTAAATTAAATTTCAACTCTGAAGATGAAAAGTACACCATTCATTATAACTGGCGATTTTAATTTTCACTTTTGCTCTGAAAACCCTGTCACTAAAAATATAAGCAACCTGCTGACAGAAAATGATTTAAAACAACTCGTCCAAGTACCAACACATAAAAGTCAGCACATCCTAGACTGGGTTATCTCCCCTATTGAAAAGAACTGTGTGAAAAGCATAAACGTTCTGGACAAAGACATTTCGGATCATTTTCTTCTTATGGTTGACTTGAACATCAAAAGACCAAGGAAAGAAATAAAAACAGTTCATTCCCGGAATCTGAACGATATAAATGTACACCAGTTTCAATTCGTTCGTGATGCTCTTGCTATTAGTTCCCCTTTTAACATAGAAACCCTCAATACCATCATGAGGAATATTTTAGATGATCATGCTCCTGTTAAAAAACAAACATTATCTCATCGACCTATTGGCAGGTGGGTTTAATTTGGAAATAAAGGCTGCAAAAAAGGGGAAAGACAAGCGGAAAGAAAATGGAGAAAAACACGACTTGAAGTGCATAAGGGAATATTTATTACTGTGAAAAATTCTGTTAGTAAAATGATTACCAAGGCCAAGCGTACTTTCTTTTTGTCAAAATTTGAAAATGTTAAAACGTATAAGGAAATTTTTTATGTCTCTAGTGAACTGCTTGGCAACCAAAACAGAACAGTATTACCCCCTGGCACCGATAGAGATCTTTGTAGTAGCTTTTCAGACTTCTTTTTCTTAAAAAATCAACTCCATCAGACAAGAGCTCAATAAAATGTGCGCAATTGCCCCAAATTACCATCAGTTTAAGGGGTTAGTCCTCGATTATTTTACTCCAGCAACGGAAGAAGAAATCAAAAAGATCATATTAGATAGTCCATAAAAAAAGTTGCACCTTAGACCCCATGCCCACCAGCCTTTTAAAAAAATGTTTGCTTGAACTTCTTCCTCATATCACCTAAATTGTAAATGATTCTCTCCTCACAAGCACAGTACCAAATTGCTTTAAAACAGCACATGTAAGACCCCTTTTGAAAAAAGCTGGACTTGATGAAAAGTATTAAAATTTTTTTAGACCAGTGTCAAATCTTTCTTTCTTATCCAAAATTCTGGAAAAAGTTGTGTCTAATAGACTGTTACATCATATTAAAGCAAATAATCTTAGCGAAGTCTATCAGTCAGCATATAAAGCACACCATAGTACCGAGACAGCGTTACTTAGGGTGTGTACTGATATTTTAAAATATATTGATGAAAAAAGGTATGTCTTCTTACTCTTTTGGACCTTTCGGCTGCATTCGATATAATTGATCATGACATTTTACTCGAGAGATTAAATACTACTTTTGGCATAAAGGGTACTATCCTGCGATGGTTTGAGTCATATTCTAAAGATCGAACACAAGCAGTTGTGGTTGGAAGCACGTGTTCTGATGTTTTGCTTAGATGTGGTATTCCTCAGGGGTCTGTTCTTGGACCTGTCTTGTTTACAATGTATTCACAACCTATTGCTGATATTTTAAGACAATATGACATGAATTACAATCTTTATGCTAATGACACTCAAATTTATAAGTCTATCGATTTTGATCAAATACCACTTTTAGTCGACTCTACTGAACAATGTACTAGAGATTTAAAAATATGGATGGCCAGCAATTAATTGAAACTAAATGATGACAAGACGGAAATAATGTTGAGTGGAAATACAAAAGCCGTTAAAAGTCTCCCAGAACTACAAATTGATATTAATAACCATACCTTTCGTTCAAAAAGAAGTCTGAAAAATCTAGGGGTTCAGTTGGATTATGATATGTCTATGTCCTCCCAAATTTGCCAGCTCAGCAAAAGTATTTACTTTCAGCTTACGAAAATTGGCAGTGTAAAAAAATATTTTACTAAAGCAGCAGCCAAGACACTTGTAACAACACTAATTTTTATCAAAGTTAGATTACTGTAATGCTTTTTTGTCCGGTTTGACAGCCGCAAAACGATCAAAGTTACAAGTAGCCTACTCCAAAATCAAGCAGCAAAATTGACAATGAAACTGAAGAAATCAGCACATGTAACACCAATTCTGAAAGAACTACAATCGTTGCCAATAAAAGAAAGGATCAAATACAAAACTGCCGTTCTCTGTTCTAAATGTATAAATGATAGTACACCTTTGTATCTTAAAACATTCCTGGAATTATATCATCCACCTAGAGCCCTTAGATCAGCCTCTGATAATCTAATTCTTAAAACTCCAAAACAAGATTACAAAACATACGGCGAGCGTTCCTTTTCGTTCTTTGGTCCACAGGTATGGAACGAACTCCCAAATAAAATAAGATCTGCCCCAACAATTTCCATTTTTAAAAATCAGCTGAAGCATTTCTTATTCACAAAAGCATATCTGTCACAATGATGTACTGTGATATTATATATATATATATATATATATATATATATATATATATATATATATATATATATATATATATATATATATATATAAGGAGAGAGAGAGAAAGAGGGAGAGAGAGAGAAAGAGAGAGAGCGAGAGAGAGAGAGAGAGAGAGAGAGAGAGAGAGAGAGAGAGAGAGAGAGAGAGAGAGAGAGAGAGAGAGAGAGAGAGAGAGAGAGAGAGAGAGAGAACGGACATTGTTTTTCTGTTTGTATAGAACAAATGTTTTAATGAATGTTTTTAGTTACTCACGTTTCAACTTTATTGTGACCGTTCGTGAATTTTTATTGTGACCGTTCGTGAATTTTTATTGCATTGTTTATTTTTAGTGAACACATTTCCAACCTCACTGCGAGACTGTTTTTCTCACATAAATTTTTACAAATATGCATTTATATTATATGTATAATACTTTGTTTTACGTATACGCATGTCAATGAATTTTTAAGATGTGATGTCTTTTAATTTTTAAGATGTGATGTCTTTGAATTTTTAAGATGTGATGTCTTTTACGTTGTAATGTGCATTGAGCATCTTTTAGAAAATGGAAATGGGCAGTATAAATGCTATTTTCTATTATTATTATTATTATTATTATTATTATTATTATTATTATTATTATTATTATTATTACTATACACCCACAATAACAAAAAGTTTTTTTCTCAACACGGAGAGTGTGACGACCAACATAGTACATGTAGCGACTAACATAACTGTCCCCGTGGTTTTATGCGCCCCGCATAATTTAGCAAAATTTAATCATTTTTAGCATAATTTCCGATTATTTTCCATTATCTTTCTTTGTTAAAATTAACAGAATCACATAATTTCACATTTTTGGGCTCAGTTTGCATAATTTCAGAATTTTTCTTGCATAAAACGACGGGAACAGACATAAGGACTTACGCAGGATATTTGGATGATATATTGTGGCGTCGGTGGCCTAGTGGTTAGACTACCGGGTTCGTAATTGTGAGGTAAAGTGAGGTTGTGGGTTTGGGGGTTCGAGCCGCGGGCCCGACGTTGTGTCCTTGGGAAAGGCACTTCACACGAATTTTCCTCACTACACCCTTGTGGGAATGGGTACCCGGCTATCTAACAGACAGCGAAAGATCTTGTCAGTATGTTAGTGTTTTAGCGCTCATAAATGGCAGCTTGCACTGCATGCTTCCTACGAAGTTGAGTTTGTTTCAGAATGCTCTCAAGTCTGCTGGGGTAATAGTATAGATTGTAAAGAGAAGAGCTTGCTGTTGAGCGGGGATTTGCGCTATACAAATGCTATCTATTATTATTATGACTAAGAAATAAGGTTGTTTCCAGTATCTCATATCCCCTCTAGACTGTAATCGTTACAGTTACAAAGTTGCTTGTAACAGTGCAGAACTAGGTTGCAAAGTGAAATGGTTTATTGGTTGTTACAACTGCACATACTCCAAAAACAAAAAGATTATGTTTAACACTGATACTGTGACGACCAACATACATACATGCAGTAACGACCAACATGACGACTTACGAAGGACATTTGGATGACTGAGAAGTATAGATCGTTTCTAGCTTGTCAGATCACAACTAGGCTTGTCAAGACTAATCATTACAAAGCTGGTTGGGAAATTGCAGAATCAGGATGTAAAACAAAACGTTTTGTTGGTTGTTACAACTAAAAATAAACCGAAAACGAAAAAAAAGATAATGCTGAACACTGAGATTGTAACGACCAACATAACAACTTACGGATTGAATTTGGATAGCTAAGATCGAAACAACGCTGTTTCAAGCTTCTCATATCACACCTTGGTATATCTAGAGTTTGCTTAGTACAGGGCTGCTTATAAAATTGCAGACTCAGGTAATGAAACATACTTTTTACTTGGTTCTTAAACTCCTACGTACAGATTCCTAAAAGTAAAATGCAGTGGAGTCCGCTTAAACTTAAGTGAACTCTTTGGGACCAGAAGAAAGTGTTCACTTTATCCGAGGTTCAGTTTAACCATTTTGGTAGGGTGGAGGCCTAGAAACAGTACATGTAGCTACGAGCAGTGTTGAGTCTAGGGTGAATGTTGGGTGGGGTGACAATACAGCGGGCGAGCCTAGACTGACTATAGCTCTTTCTTTCTGGTTGAGATTGCCGTTGCCAACGCCGAGCTGGGATTATCTACCGATGCGCGAGGCAAAGAATTTTATTGACACTGCCACCGCCATGGTAACAACCAACTAAACGACTTACGAAGGAAATGTGGATGACAAAAAAATTAGGCTGATTCCAGCATCTAAGATCATAATAAGGCTTGTTTAGATTATGCTCAACACTGAGAGTAGTTTAGTGTAACGATCGACATATCGACTTATAAAGGAAATTTGGATGACTAAGAAATGAGGCTTTTCCCCGCTTTTCAGATCACAATTAGGCTTGTCTGAAGTCTAGTCACCAGTCGGTACAAAGCTGCTTGTAAAATTGCAGACCCAGGTTATAAAACAGAATCTCATGTATTCGTACATGTATTATGACATGTATATTAATTTGTACCACCGTGTTGCGAAGAGTGGAGATAGATCTAGCTCTTGAGCATAAAAACGAAGTTGACAATGGAAGAAAGTAAAGGAAGAAATATGTTTTTTTTAAAAATGGGTTAGAATGAGTTGTTTAGAAACAGACTAAGATTGAGAAAATTGG
>NW_004797421.1:902617-905343 GCF_000002075.1 Aplysia californica
AGAGAGAGAGAGAGAGAGAGAGAGAGAGAGACTGAGAGAGAGAGACTGAGAGAGACAGAGACAGACAGACAGAGACAGACAGACAGACAGACAGACAGACAGACAGGGGTGGGGGACAGTTTTGGGGTCAAAGTCAGAGAGGAAAACTATGGTTATCTCCAAATCACCTTCCTGAAACACATATTTAGCAGACGAAAAAAATCTTTGCGATTTGAGAAACTGACCGACTCGTGGCCTAATGATGAATTAAAGGGCCCTTTAAAACAAATACATTCTGATGAAGGTGATTGGGCGACAGACAGTTAAACCTTAAATTAGATCTAAAATAATGAGTAATGTGGCGTCAGTTGTCTAGTGGTGAAGACTGAGGAGACACCGGACTCGTAATCGTGAGGTTCAGCTCGGTCAAAGATTCTACACTGTGCGATCTTTGGCTCGGTCTGCGCGTGTGTGTGTGTCCTTGGGTTGGTAAAAAGGCACTTTATACTGTACGACTTTTCCCATTTGATCGCCAGAGACGGATGTTAAATTCGGAAGTCCGGACTCTTAAATAACGTAATTACGTTGCATGGGTGGTTAAAGCTATACATTTTCGCACACTTGTCTTAGAATTAAAGCAAACGTATTAACCCACTCTTTACATTTTTATGCGCATTATTATCATGTGGTAAACAACCCCTGCTGCTGTCAGTTGGAGTCACGACTTTTCTGACGTCGGGACCATACATTACATACAGCCCTCTGCTCTACTGTAAATAAAAGACATGGTTATCTTGAGCACTTTGGTATACGGAGAGATTAATAACACCGAGTTAACTGGCGTCTTATAACAACAGTACAGTATAAAGTGGGGATGCTAAAGTATGCTAAGTTAGTGAATTTTTTTTCCTGTTGTTTTTCGTGTAACCAGGATCATAAGATGGATCTGCATGTGTCAATAATGATATACAAATGTAGTGATGTTGTGTTATTATTTGAGGGTTTTTTTTGTCTTTTTCTAAGTCTCTGATATCATGTTGATGATGTTGTTGCCACTGGATACCGCTCCTGTGGGGATGGGGGTTTCTTTTTTCTTTTCTTTTGTTTTGGTTTTAGGGTTCGGGGGAATTGCCGTTGCAGTTCTTCTTTTATGATTTCACTGTAAGTGTTACTGTTGCTGACAGTGACGATTTATAGCGATGATAATAAGGACCATGACGATGACGACCACGATAATATTGATGAGGGGAAGAGGGTCGAGGAAGAAGTCTACTCGCGAAACATCAAGTCCTTCAACAAGCAAACATTTCAAACTGTTGTTATTTATATTAATATTGATATCAGCCAAACAGGAAATCATCATCTACAAATAAACCTGCCTCTAATGCTCGAGGCATTTACCAGGAAGTGTTGGCCCAATCCTAGGACGAAGAGAGACTCAAAACTCTACAGGAGCCTGGAGGACCAGCGGCGAACAGCACCGTCTTCACCCTAATTGAGACTGAGATTAGTGAGATGTCAGTTTAAAGATGAAAAAAAAAAGAGAAAAACATTGAAGTGTTGTCATGTAAAGTAGCCGTAGTTCCACTTATAGCGTACTACTACCACAGTGACGATAATGACAACGGCGATATAATATGTAGCATCGTGTACCGTGGTGAAACCAGACGCTCGTCAAAATAATGAATCAAGGAAACCCGACTTTCTCCCGCTCATTGGGCAATTTTATAGAATTTTCTTTTTTCTCAACACTGTTTATGTCCACTTAAAAACACATTTCTGCCAGGTTTTTACAGTAACATGTTGATCAAAAGCACCATAAAAAACATATTATTAAACAAGTAAATTTGCAGTTTCCAAGAACAGTACCGATACAGCTTTGGCAGCCATTTTCTATCTAATTTTATGTCTGACATCAAGCTACCCCCACCTCCTTCAATCGCAAATATCTCGACTTCTATGCAAGATGGATGGGTGTTGTTGTTGTTGTTGTTGTTGTTTTTTTTTAAACATCGGAAGCAATACCAATAAACTAGCTTTAAGGTTATACTAGTAATTCCAAATTATTTTGTGTGCAAAAACTGACGAGAGCCTGATTCCCCGTGACGTGGCACTGACTCATAAGATAAGACAAAAACAGACTGCAAATATTGTGTCTCTCATGATGAAAGACTGTGGGTGGTTGGCGGGTATTCTGACCTGACATACACTACTTTGTTCCTTATTTCTAATCACTCATTCGTCGTTCTGTTCTCTTCCTCTTCTCTTATGAGGATGTTAGGCAACTATCTATGTAGTTACACCTCTAATTCTAGCCATTTATCCGACCTATTTGCTTTGCAAGCGCCGTAAAACTGTTACATGTTACATGTAGTACTAAATCTAAAACAAGAAAGACATGCTTGGATCACTGCGTTTGCCCTGCTTGAAGAATGCTCGTGTACTCTTCTTATCGAGATAACGTTTGCACTCTTCTTTTTATATTTTTTCCCCCTTTAGCTGTCCTTGAATGCTATAAAGATTTACATAACATCGAGCGTGCATTCGCCGCTTGTTTGTTATCGGATTTAATGGATTTTCTTTCGACATGCCTTATTTTGCATTATTCATCGTGGCACATTCTTGGACTCAGTCTGCGGCGTACATGCATGTGTAAATGTAATGTATGTGTGTGTGTGCGTGTGTGTGTGTGTGTGCGTGCGTGTGTGTGTATGTGTGTGTGTGTGTGTGTGTGTGTGTGTGTGTGT
>NW_004797421.1:905616-907556 GCF_000002075.1 Aplysia californica
TGAGAGAGAGAGAGAGAGAGAGAGTGAGAGGGGAGGGAGGGAGAAGGAGAGAGATAGATAGATAGATAGATAGATAGATAGATAGACAGGCACACAACGTTTTCAGCTGAACTGTTTTGGCAATACATATACATCACCAGAAGCATGGTCCAGGTTTACGATATTGAAGATGCTAGGTGCTGATCAGGCACATAAGATGAAATACAGCCAGTCACCAGCCTGTCTGTGGCTGTGATATATTGTTGTTTGGGATTGTTCAGTTGTCATAGATCTACTTCGAGATTTCTTATATTTATTAATTCAGTATTAATCCATATATGTCGTTTCGTTATTTGTTCCCACTTTTAAAAAAAAGTAACCAGTAGCCATCATGCATTTTGTCTTCGGCTGTTTGACACTGGGTGTTTTTTTTTTTTCGGACTATGACGTATACAATCGGACCTGCCTTAGCGGTCATATCTCTCCTGTACTAACGACCAATGTTCCGTGACATCCTTGAGTTAAAACGTTAATGTATTATTTCTAACCTGCCCATAGCGATTCTTCTCTAACGCGGTAACAGTCAGTTACTTTCGTGACTAGTCGCCTCAAAACCTGCTTGTCGCACTCGTTCATTTGCTACGAGTTTTCCGCGAACCCGTCTTAATGCTAAAGTGTACAGTGTAGCCTTTGTTCAATCAATGCAAAAAGCGCATAATTTATGACATCTTACAATTTGAAGGAAATTAATTAAATTAAATGATGAAATTAAAATTTTAGATTGAAGATTTTAAAGAAACTGCCGACTTTGTCAATTCTCGTAAGTGACCATAATTCAGACCATATCCATAGCGACCACATGTCTGTAATAATCACAATTTGTCGAATTCAAGGCTTTGCAGCTGTATAAAGTGGATAACTTTAACCAGTTAAATGAGATTTTGGGTATAAGTTAAGTTGCCCCCCACCCCCTTTCATTCGAACATGCACCACTCAGGGTGCAGATCTGGGGTCAAGTGGGAGTCACAACAGGGTTAGTGCTTTATGTAACAGGAACATTATTGTGAATTGTCCAATTAAAAGGAAAACCCATACAAGTGTTTCTACCTTTGTCTCAAAGGATCGTCATCTAGAAAGCAGGAAGAACTGTTCTGCCTATTGTTTGTTGTAAGTATAAACACCCCTTTTAACTCATAACATTACTTACGAGACGAGCTGTTTCAACCCTCCTTTGTCTGATCTAATAAAACCTGTATAGGACACATTCCTTCTGAAATACTGATAGTTATATAAGTTCTAGAATCTATTACTTGAAAAAAAATCATCATCATCATCATCATCATCATCATCATCATCATCATCATCATCATCATCATCATCATCATCATCATCATCATCATCATCATCATAATCATCATAGCCCTTCTCACCATGGATCAGGATATAGGCCATGAACAAACGCTTTCCACCTTCCCCTACCCCGGGCTAGCCGCTTGATGTCATGTGTGACTCTTCTCAAAGTTCCACGTGGTCTTCTCCTTGATATTTTACCCTGTGAGTTCCAATCTAAAACTAACTGTCTTTGTTATACAGCTGCTTGGCTTTGAAAAGAAATAGGCTACAGTTGAGAATTGAATTCACGTCTTTTGCCTATTTGGCGTCATGGTCTCCGAGGATATTTCCCAAAACGGCACCATAAACCGAACCAATTTCTATCCGCCTCATTGTTAAGAAACGTCACTTTTTGATATGCAGGAACTGTTACGGGTTTTATACCCGAACTGATCGATGAATAATTATTCACTTATAGAGGTTTCAAAAATTTATGTTTGTGCTATTTTAGCCTGGGTTTAACCATGGTCGTCATTATTTCGTGCCATTTTCTGCTCTGTGGATCTCCAAGATTTAATTCGCTTGTTTTGACAACCCCCCCTCCCCCCTCTCTCTCTCTCTCGCTCGCT
>NW_004797421.1:908573-910112 GCF_000002075.1 Aplysia californica
CTGTTATTAACCAACATTCCTAAATCTTATCTTCTGACCTTCTAAAGTTCATGCGCTACTTTTTGAGACGGCACATGCTGATATAAAGTGTGCGTGTACTTTTGTTGGTTTCTAAAGCAAAAACAACCCCCCTCCCCCCCAAAAAAAAGTAATAAATAGATTACAAGTTCAAGGTTTTAAGAATATGATTCATGAGCATGTCTGGAGAGAACCTCATTACAGTTTTTTTGGGGTTTTTTTTTTAATGCACTTTTCAAGTCTTGTCGAAAAGCTTGTGGATTGACCCCTAATATGTAAGGTTGAAAAAAAAATATTGCTGAGTTAGTATTTACTCATTACAATTAATTAGATGTAGAAAAGAAGAGATCTCTCGTGCGAGATAAAGAGGTCAGTAAACTATTGAGTGAGAGTGACGCACTTTTAAGTAGAATCTAGTGCCACGTAAAAGACGAGGAGTGAAAAAGGAGTGGAAGACGGAAAGCGAAATAGAAACGGAGGTTTGGGGACTTTTGTGGCACAGTCAACTTTTGACCTTGAAGGACAAGAGACTGGGCCTGAGATTAGGATCAGCGGCATCTTTTTTGTATGGAGCAGACATTGGATGTTGTGGTTATCTACCCCTCTCTTTCATTCGAGGTCATTGTTGTTCATTTTATTGCTAGTTGCATAGGCGTTGGGGCTATATTTTGATTATGAAATTTAGTGCATTGGCATCCTCAGCTTTTCAGTCTCCCCTTCGATCTTTCCTGTTATGCTTAATTGTTCTAACCCTCTTTTTCTGTGTACATTCCCCAATGAGTTTCTTCGGTTGTGTCCTTATTGCCTCGATAAGCGATCTTTTCATATGTACCATTTCCAGCGCTTCTTGGTCTTCTTTTCTGCCGATGATATTTTCAGTATTCTTCTGTGAACCACATTTTTATATCTATAAATTTTCAGATATAGCATCTGTCTGAACACGGCAGAGCCCAGTCCGAGATGAAGCGAGAAGAAGGCAGTGGCGATGGGTTAGATGTACTCTCACTTTCAAGAAGCCAGGCAGCTGCATAACAAAGACAACGTTGAATTGGAATCTCCAGGCAAATAGATCAAGGTGAAGGCCACGTTGAACCTGGAGAACAGTCACAGGAAACGATGTACAGAAAAGTGGGAAGATATGGAGTAATATCAAGAGGCTAGCCAAGATAACGAAATGTGGAACGTGTTTGCTCGTGGCCTATACCCTGACCCAGGATGAGAAAGGCGTTGATGAGGATGGTGAGTGTCGTCAGTTGCACTACACTCATTCCCTTACGTAAAAGAAGGGATCAATAAAAGTACGGCTTTAATATTCTGTTTTGTAGCTGTTGCAATTTCTCCGTTTGAAATTATTGGGGCTAGCTATCTTTCGCTGTATTGGTCTTTGAAATTCTGGTGAACATTTTCCATCTAGTGTTATCCTCTAACTGTTTGACGTGCCCCTGATTTTTCAGAGCTTTTTCATGTTTTTTTTGTTTTTGTTTGTTTGTTTTTGTTTTGTTCGGTAAGTGTTTTACGGCG
>NW_004797421.1:910498-912676 GCF_000002075.1 Aplysia californica
AAAGTGGAGACGAAAGCAAACGACAGAATATTATTCCAAGAGAGAAGGAAAGAAGGTGAAAGGAGATGATTTTAGAGAAGAAAATAATTCCGTGGCTACCCGGATTCGAACCTGGGACCTTTGAATGAGAAGCGAACACCTATGCCACGAGAGCCCCCGCATTTTCATGTATTTAAAAAAAATTATTCTTTGTTCTCAGTTTCTTTGTATTTGCCATTTGTCCCTGTTTCTTTGGCTTCATTGCATAATTTTCTTTATTTCTTCCTTTATTTTCTTGTATTTTGTAGGATCACCCTTTGCTTTGCTCCCCAACTTCATTTGGTTTAGGATTTTTTTGGTCGTTCACTTTTTGTGTTCGTTCTTTTGTCTGAGTGGTATGTCTTTTTCCTTTGCCTTTATCCTGTTCTTTTTTCCCAATTTCCAATTTATCCTTAGCTTGTGTTACAGCTTCCACGGCAGCAAATGTATTTTTCACTTTCTGATTTTTTTCACTCAGTTTATGATCCGTCTTCAAAAGTTTAAAGTGACATGTTGATTGGTGTTTTGTTTTCCTAATCAAGGACCTTCAATTTCACAGTAGCTGCCATAGCACATATCATAGATGTGGTCGCCGCCACAGTCTATTCCCGGCATAGACTTGACCGATAGGGCTATATTACGAAAGAGTATGTACCAATGAAATCAATCTGATTGCAATGCTTCTCTTCCGGGCTCATCCATCCCCATCTCCATTTCATTTTTGTTTTCGGGTGGTTCTTGATTTAATCCAAGCGTTTGTCAAGACTTGATTACTGTCTGTACACTATTCAACTAGAAGTTTTCCACCGTCATTCGTTTCCCCGAGTCTGTCTGAACTACATTCATTCTACGTACTCCTACTTTGGTGTTGGAACCTACCATTAAAATCTTTACATCTTTTGATTTTAATTGTGTCATGGTTCTGTCCTGTTGTTCGCAGATTTCTTCATACATGTATTTTTAAAAAAAATAGTTTTCATGGTTTGTTGTTGGAGCACAGACTTTAGAGTACAAATTTTAATGTTAAAAAGTTTCACGTTCAGGATTCAGCTATATAATTCTGTCTGAGCTGGTAGCCCGTAGCATTTCATTATCGTTGCCATCCTTGGTGCAAACATGGTTCTTACTCCTCTCTGGTGTCTATCCCCGCCTTTCCGCATACTGCAGTTTGTAGCCATCTGATGTTGTCTTTCAAGTGCCTTTTAATCTTACTGTCTTACTTCTACAAGCTCAAAAATATTTATCTCTGTTCTCTCCATTTTCAAACTTTCCTTGCGGGTGCCACTGATTGGTCCTACTTCTTTACTTTCCCTCTGTTGTTTTTGCCTGTCGATCTTACTTTTTTCCCAGCACTCAATGACCAATACCATGGATATACTTCTCTTTACACAGTCAAACAAACAAAACAAACTTCCATTTTTTAATGTAGACCTCTCACTATCCAAATATATATTTTTCTAATTACACCCCAAAAAACGTTTTCTGGACCGTCACTTGCTGACGGTCTGGTGCCACCTGTTCAACATGGCGATCCCTACATAATAGGTCTGCTGAACGGGGCGTTCTGACGCATACCCACATTCATTTTGTTCCTCAATAAATGGTTTGTTGAATTTTTTTCCATTAGCCTACGCTCTTCGCATCTTTCAGGCTATAGGTTGCAAATTCTTTCTGCGCTTGCAGTGCTCGTTTAGCAGTTTAGGAACTCCAATTCATTGCGCAATGTGATTTAACCCCCTCCCCCCCACACACACAAAATTACAAGAAACCTTTCCCCATTTCGGCGATGTCATGTACTTGACGAGTCCGTCGGAGGCATATTTTGGGGGGACTAGATCTATATCGATTCAAAGTATCAAAATTCTGACTTTGTGCCAAGTTCTACATGTAGTGTCTCCAATTCATTTCGCCACAAGATGAAAGCGACTTTCCTTCTTTGGTCGACGTCACATGACCAGAGGCTGTTCATGGGGCGATATCTATTCATTGTATCTCTTATCCAGCTCGCAACGTTACCGAATGATTAAAATTTGCATTAAAAAAAGCAAAGGATCAGACATAAAAAAAAGATACATTCTTAAGGAGCGAGGGATCGTTTAGCTCGACTGACGGGCTGGAATTTGAAAGCCGCGGGGGCTAGTCCTGGGGAAAAGTAAATTC